>NW_007728341.1:10275-17106 GCF_000696425.1 Galeopterus variegatus
CACTAAGTCAAGGGTTAAGATCCCCTTACTGATCATCTTTTAAAAAAACAAATAAAAAAAATTGGAGAAGACACAAAGAAATGGAAAGATATCGCATGTTTATGGACTGGAAGAATTCATATTGTTAAAATGTCCATACTACCCAAAGTGATCTACAAATTCAATGCAATTCCTGTCAAAATACTAAGGACATTCTCAGAAATTAAAAAAGAAAAATCCTAGATTAGCTCAGTTGGTTAGAGAACAGTGTTAATAACACCAATGTCATGGGTTCAGATTCCCATACTGGCCAGCTGTCAATAGAAAAAAATCCTAAAATTTATATGGAACCACAAAAGCCATTGAATTGGCAAAGCGATCCTGAGCAAAAAGAATAAAGCTGGACACATCACACCATCTGTTTTCAAAATATACTGTGAAGGTACAGAAACCAAATCAGCATGGCACTTGTATAAAAACAGACACATAGACCAGTGGAACTGAATAGAAAATTCAGAAATAAATCCACACATCTACAGTCAAATGATCTTCAACAAAGGTGCCAAGAACACACATTGGGGAAAAGACAGTCTCTGCAATAAATGGTGCTGGAAAACATGAATGGCCACATGCAGAAGAATGAAGCTAAACCCTATCTCTCACCAGACACCAAAATTAACTCACAGTGGATTAAAGACTTAAATGTAAGACCTGAAACTATGAAATTACTAGAAGAAAACAGAGGAAATGCTCCATGGCATTAGTCCAGCCAAAGAGTTTTGAAATAAGACATCAAGAGCACAAGCAACAAAGGCAAAAATAGACAAATGGGATTATATCAAACTAAAAAGCTTCTGCACAGCAAAGGAAACAATCAACAGAGTGAATAGACAACCTGCAGAACAGGAGAAAATAACTGCAAACTACACATCTGACAAGGGGTTAATATTCAGCATATATAAGGAACTTAAACAATGCAATAGCAAGAAACCAAATAATTTGATTTTAAAAATGGGCAAAAGACCTGAATCGACATTTCTCAAAAGAAGACATATAAATGGCCCACAGATATATGAAAAAATGTTCAACATCACTAATCATCAGTGAAATGCAAATTGAAAGCACAATGAGATATTGTCTCATACCCGTTAGAATGGCTATTATAAAAAAGACACACACACACGCAAAGACATGAACGTGGAGAAAGGGGAGCTCACATATACTGTTGGTGGGAATGTAAATTACTACATCCACTATGGAAAACACTATGGAGATTCCTCAAAAAATTAAAAATAAAACTCCCATATGATCCAGCAATTTAGATTGAGGGGTATATACTGGGAAAGGAAATTAGCATACCAAAGAAATATCTGCACACCCGTGTTCACTGCAGCACTATTCACAATAGCCAAAATATGCAATCAACTTAAGTGTTCATTTACAGATGAATGGGTGAAGAAAATGAGGAATATTTACACAATGGAATATTATTCCACCATAAAAAAAGAATGAAGTCCTGTTATTTTGTAGCAACATGTATGGAACTGAAAATCATTATGTTAAGTGAAGTGAGTCAGGCACAGAAAGACACATACCATATGATCTATTTGTGGAATCCGAAAAAGTTGATCTCATAAAGACTGAATCTGTGGTTGTCAGAGCTGGGAGAGGCATAGAGGGGAGGGGAGGATGAGGAGATGTTGGTCAATAGGTACAAAATTACAGGTAGATAGGAGGAGTTAGCTTCAGTGTTCCAATACACAGTGACATGACTATGGTTAACAATAATATATGGTATATTTCAAATTATCCAGAAGAGGATTTTGTTTTTGTTTTTTGATGGCTTGCTACTACAGGGATCCAAATCCTTGACCTTGAAGAAGAGAGGATTTTGAAAGCTCTGCCAATTACATTTGTTGAAATGTCACACTGTACCCCCGTAAACATGTACAATTGTTATGTGTCAATAAAAAAAAAAAAAGACTTTTCACTGGATGAAGGGGGGAAGGAAAAGGATGAGCTCAAGGATTCAAAGCTTCTCTGTCTGCCCTGAAAGAGATCCTTATTTCCTGTAGCAACAGAGCTGAGATTGCCAAAAACCAAACCCAGAATCTCAATCTGTGAGTGGCTCAGTTACAATATGAATTGAATTCCTGGTCTCTCAGGGTGTCTAATGTTAATGTCAGGGCATTGATTAGGAAGAAATGGGATCCTAAAATTTGGGATAGGGATGTAGGAAGACCCTGATGAAGCTGGGGACATTGAGCCTCTAAATTCTGATGAGTTTTCTTTGCCAGTTGAAGCAGCTTGTCCACCCCTGGTCTGAGGAGATTCACTCTGCATTGCTTGAGGAAATTGTAGTGGCATTCTCTGAGGCAGTTGCCTTGCAAGACACTGGTGATTTTTCTCAGGACCCAACCCTGCCACTCTTCTTTGCTTCTGGAACTATAACTAGACTAAAATCCCAGTGGGTCCTGAAGGCACAAGTAAGTTACATGAAGTGGCCCAAATGCCCAGTTCCCAATTCTGCCTTCTCTCTCCCAGCCTGAACCTATGACTTTGTGGGAAGTTCCCTATGATCAGGTGACAGAGGAAGAGAAGACTCAGGCCTGGTTTGCAGATGGGTTTTGCTGTGGTCTAAATGTTTCTCCCCTCTGTAGCTCGTGTGGGAGTTTAATTTCCAGTGTGGCAGTGTTGAAAGGTGCAGCTTTTAAGAGGTGATTGAATCATGAGGACTGTGGTCTCATGAGTGGATTAATCCATTCATGGAGTCATGGGTTAATGGTTTAATGGGTTTTCATGGGTGTGGACTCGTGGCTTTAGGAGGAAAGCAAGTGAGCATGTGTAAGTGCTCTTGTCATCTGTGCCTAGTCCTTGTTACATGACATTGTGCACCACTATAGGACTCTGTATAGAGGTCCCACCAAGAAGAAGGTCCTCACCAGATGTGCACCCTGCACCTTGGACTTCCCAGCCTTCAAAACAGTAAGAAATAAATTTCATTTCCTTTTAATTACCCAGTTTCAGGTATTTTGTGATAAGCAACAGAAAATGGACTGATACAGTTCTGTGTGACGTGTGGGCACCACCCAAAGGTGAACAGCTCTAGTACTGTGTCCCCTTTCTGCATTATCCCTGAAGGACAGTGCCAAGAAGAAATCCTCTCAGTGGACAGAGCTTTGAGCAGTTCACCTGGCTGTTCATTTTGCTTGGAAGGAGAAGTGGCCAGATGAGCAATTATAAGACAATTCATGAGCTATGGCCAGTGGTTTAGCTGCTGGATGGTCAGAGATTTGGAAGAAGCATGATTGGAAAATTGGTGACCAGGTAGTCTGGGAAAGAGGTATATGGATAGACCTCTGTGAATAGGAAGATATTTGTGTCCCATGTGAATGCTCACTAAAGAGTGACCTCAGCAGAGGATTGTGTGTGTGTGTGTGTGTGTGTGTGTCTGTGTGTATGTCTGTGTGAATTTGTCTGTTGGCTGGTACGGGGATGGAACCCTGGACCTTGGTGTTATCAGCACCACACTCTAACCAGCTGAGCTAACTGGACAGTATCTCAGCAGAGGATTTTAATAATCAAGTGGATAAGTTGTTCCATTTTGTGGATACGAGGCAGACTCTTTACCCAGCCATCCCTGTCATCACCCAGTGGGCTCATGAACAAAGTGGCCCATGGTGGCAGGGATGGATGTTATGCATGGACTAACCAATATGGACTTCCACTCTCTAAGGCTGCCATGGCTACAGACACTAGTGAGTGCTCAATCTTCCAGCAGCAGAGACTAATTCTGGGTCCCTGACATGGCACCATTCTCCAGGATGATCAGCCAGCTACTTGGTGGTAGTTTCATTACATTGGACTGCTTCTATCATGGAAGGGGCAGCAATTTATTCTTACTGGAATAGAGACTGACTCTAGATATGAATTTTCCTTCCCTACATGCAATGATTTTGCTAAAACTACCATTCATGGATTTACAGAATGCCTTATCACTGTCATAGTATTCCATATGGCATTGCTTCTAATCAAGGAACTCATTTCACAGCAAAAGAAGTACGACCGTGGGCTCATGCTCAAGGCATTCATTGGTCTTACCATGTTCCCTACAGTGCTGAAGCAGCTGAATTGATAGAGTGATGGGATGGCCTTTTGAAGACTCCATTGGAGCCCCAGCTAGGTACCTTGCAGGGTGGGAAAGGTACCCTAGGAGGCTGTACTGTATGTGCTCTGAATCAGCATCCAGTAGATGGTACTGTTTTTTCCATAGCCAAGATGCACAGGCCCAGGAATCAAGGGATGGAATGGGAGTAGCACCACTCACTAATACCCTTGGGACCCACTAGCAGAATTTTTACTACCTGTTCCCATGACCTTATGCTGTGCTGACCTAGAAGTCTTAGTTTCAGAGGGAGGAATGCTTCCACTGGGGGATACAATGATTCCATTGAAATAGTACTGCTACAGTGCGCCGCTTGGGAAGTGCAGTGGCGCTCCCGCCGAGGGTTCGGATCCCACATACAGACCGGTTCCCGCTCACTGGCTGAGGGAGGTGCGGGGCGCAACACCGAGGGTTGCGATTCCGTTGCCAGACACGAAAAAAAAAAAAAAAAAAAAAAAAAAAAAAACCGGCCCGGTGGCGCACTGCTACAGTGTCCCGCTTGGGAGTGCAGCCGCGCTCCCGCCGAGCGTTCGGATCCCACATACAGACCGGTTCCCGCTCACTGGCTGAGGGAGGTGCGGGGCGCAACACCGAGGGTTGCGATTCCGTTGCCAGACACAAAAAAAAAAAAAAAAAAGAAAATTAAGGGCCGGCCCGGTGGCGCACTGCTACAGTGTCCCGCTTGGGAGTGCAGCCGCGCTCCCGCCGAGCGTTCGGATCCCACATACAGACCGGTTCCCGCTCACTGGCTGAGGGAGGTGCGGGGCGCAACACCGAGGGTTGCGATTCCGTTGCCAGACACGAAAAAAAAAAAAAAAAAAAAAAAGAAAATTAAAACTGCCTCTCTGCCACTGTGAGCTCCTCATACCTCTGGTCATTTATTTATTTATTTATTTATTTATTTATTTTGGCAGATGGCTAGTACAAGGATCTGAACCTTTGACCTTGGTGTTATAACACCATGTTCTAACCAACTGAGCTAACCAGCCAGCCTCTTCATGCCTCTGAATCAACAGGGAGTTGCTGTGCTGGCTGGGCAGGTTGATCCTGACTACCGAGAAGAAATTGGACTGCTACTCCACATGGAGGAAAAGAAGAGTGTGTCTGGAATACAGGAATTCCCTCAGGGCATCTCTTAGTATTACTATGTCCTGTGGTTAAAGTTAATGAAAAACGACAACAACCCTATTCAGGCAGGACTACTAATGGCCCACACCCTTCAAGAATGAAGGTTTGGATCACCCCAACAGGTGAAGAACCAAAACCCTTTGAGGTGCTCACTGAGAGCAAAGGGAATATGAAATGGGTAGTCGAAGGGGACAGTTATAAATACAACCACAACCACATGACCAGTTACAGAGATGAAGACTGTATTTGTTCTGAGTATTTCTTTCTGATAGGTTCTGAACATAACTGGCACCATTTTAGGAAAAGCCAAGCACAAAATGGTCGCCAGCCCCTCCCTTTGTAAGAAACCTCATGATTTCCGAGAAACAGAAACCCTTTTGCTTCCCCAAGGGCACAATTCTCCACCCTGGTGCACAGCTTCCACACCAGCACCAAACCCCTCCCTGACTACGTCAGCCTTCCCTACCACCCACACAAGCTCTCCCACCCCAACGATGGTTGCTGCTCTCCACTTTGAGGGCAGCCCGGCAGATTTCCTTTCTTTAATAAAGCTTAATCGGTACCCGGTGTTTCGGTTCACTTTCTTTTTTGTTATGAACATGTTTGTGTGTGTGTGTGTGTTAAGCAAATATCTTTGTTTTCTTCCCTCTCTTATCCCATTATCGTGTAACATAAGATGTGTTGACTTTTTTTTTTGGCAGCTGGCCAGTACAGGGATGGAACCCTGGACCTTGGTATTATCAGCACCACACTCTAACCAACTGAGTTGACCAGCCAGCTCTTGTATTGACTTTATATATCATAGTATTTAAGTATTGTTAACATTACACCATAGTACTTATGTTATAGAATATCAAGGAGAGGAGTAAACATCACCCAAGGACTTTGCATCCTCTTCTAAGGAAAGAGTTAGTGTGTTTTCAGTTGTACACAGGATAGTTGTATCATACTAGGTGGAAGTATGATCTTGTTATTGTTTTTATTTGGAGACTAAGGAGATGTGTATGGGTACCAAGTAGACATGCGATGGACTCGTGATGGTTAATTTTATCTCAATGTGGCTGGGCCATGGTGCGCAGTTATTTGTCAAAACGTTTTTCTGGATGTTTCTGTAAAGATGTCTTTTGGATAATATTAGCATTTACATCAAGGTAGACTTTGAGTAAAGCTGATTGCTTTCCATAATGTGGTTGGGTCTCATCCAATCAGTTGAACAAAGACTGATCTTCCCCAGGCAAGAAGGATGTATGCCAGCAGACTGCCTTTAGACTTGAACTGCAACTCTTCCCTGCAGACCTACCCTGCAGATCTCGCTTATCAAGCCTTTGCAATTATATGAGCCAATTCTTTAAAATAAATCTCTCCCTTTGTTACTGGCAGCCAGGCTCAGCTTACTCTCTTGCACTCCACAAACGACTAGAATGTCCAAAAGTTGGTGCAAGGATTGGAAAGTTTATTCAGATAACTGGCACCTAGGGGATGACCAGGCTAAAGATCACACCTTCTGATGTCCGTTCTGGGGTTTATAAAAGGGAAGAAGCAGGAAGGTGAGGTTAGGG
>NW_007728341.1:17759-20867 GCF_000696425.1 Galeopterus variegatus
TAATGTGGGTGCAATTTTCCTTTAAGAGAGAAGGTGAGTTAATAATCAGCTAGGGTGCTTTGCCTTTCTCTTGTATTTCCTCTGTTTGCAGTTGATTGGGGAGGTAAGAAAAACAAGAAAACTTAGTTTCAATTCTTAATTGTAGGCATGCAACATCTAAAGTAATCCAACATAAGAGGGTGGAATGGGAGGTAAATAGAAATAAAACTTTGAGAAGGATCCTTTGGCGCATGATTTCATCTCTGAGCAGTTTCAGCCATATGGCCAGTTTCTTATTTCCTCTGCCAACCTCAAGGAATTGAAGATTATTAGTTCCCAAATTAATGGATAACTGAAATTTTCTGTTTGGTCCTAGTTACCCCAAAGATTACCCCAAGATGGCCGTTCTCTGCTAAGGTCCCTTTCACTGCTAAGGTGCATATGTGTGTTTATATATATATATAAATAAAAGGTGCATATATGTGTATACACACAGACACACACACACACACATACATCCTGTTGTTCTGTTTCTCTGGAGAAATCTAATATGCCATTGTTAACCACTTTTTGTCTAGGCTGCCAGGCTTTCGTGTACGTGCATATATAATATGGATCTTATATGTCATACATATTGTTTTGTTTTGTTTTGGTTTTTGTTATAGAAACAGCATAAAAGGACACACAGTAGAATGTGTCACTGCTACTTCTACCTCTGCTCACCCAGTTTCCACCAACCCTCAGATAACTACATTTACTTCTTATGTATCTTCCCAAAGTGACTTTATGCAAATGCAAACAAATAAGAATATATATTATCTTCTCCCTTTTCTTTATAAAATAAATGTAACATACGCACTCTTCTCCCCTTGCTTTCTTCACTAACCAATGTGTCTTTTTTTTTTTTTTTTTTTGGCAGCTAACCATAACAGAGATTGAACCCTGGACTTTGGTGCTACCAGCACCACGCTCTGACCAGTCTTGACAACAGAATATATTATTAAAGTTGTGTGTTTTTGCCAGTTTGGTAATAGTACCATAGTGTAGTTTTTTAAACTTTTCATTTTGAAATCCTTTCAGACTTACAAAGAATTTGCAAAAGCAGTACAAAGGATTCCCACAGCCATCACACAGTTTCCTCAAGTGAAAACATCTTACATAACCTCAGAACAAATATCAACAACAAGAAATAACATTGATACGTTATTATCCGATCTATAAATTTCATTCAAATTGTTCTAATTATACAATTAATGTGTTATTTGTAGCCCAGGATCCTATCCCGAATTATAATTTGCATTTGTTGTCATGTCCTTTAATTAGAAACAGTTCCTCAGTCTTTCTTAGTCTTTAATGACCTTGAAGAGTACTGTCCATTTTAAAGAATGTACCCTAAATTGCATTGTTTGATGTTTCCTGATGATTAAATGCAGGTTGTTTATTTTTGGCAAGAATGCCACAGGAGTGATGTCGTATCCTTCTCAGTGCATCATAGGAAGGGTCACATGATGTTATTTTATTCCATTACTGGTGCTGTTAACTTTGATCATTTGGTTAATGTTTGCCAGATTTCTCCAATATAAAATTGTAAATTTTTCCTTTGTATTTAACAAGTATCTTGTGGGGAAATATGTAAATATCCTGGTTTTCATTATAACGTTGCCCACTAGTTTTAGCATCCATCAATGATTTTTGCCTGAAACAATGATTACTGTGACATTTGGGTTGAGAGAGACAGTCCTCAGTGGATCTTTTGTGCTCTTACATGTCTTGCCGAGTGTGCCAAAAACGGAAGGCCCTGACTGCCTTTTGGCCTTTTCTCAGGGTTGTTTATGCAGCTGGTAATCTTCAGAGGCAAGTTAATGTTTCCTCCTGGACAAAGAGCAGGCTTGCCTCCTGCCTGGCGTAAAAGCATACACATCCCAAGCTCAGTGTTCCTCAGCTGTGACCCAAACCCACAGTGTGTGAGGTCCACAGGCCACATTGACTTGACCCTGGGGAACCTGGAGGGCAAGGGGAGCTGGCAGAAATGTGCTGAAGCTGGTGCTGCTCACGATACTGTAATAAAGTTCATTGCTGCTGACCCAGGAGTCTGGTTTCTTTGGTCACCATGCATGAAACAGTAATAATCGAATTTATTAGCTTGTAAGTAGGGTAAAATCCAATTCCAGACCTGACAATTTGCCAAATGGCTAGTTTCTATTTTCATCATTCTTTATACATTTATTGGTTGGAATTCTATTGTAGGAAAGAATTTTCCCATTTCCCCCATTAATGAATAAATTCATATCAGTATGGATTCAAGGATTCTTATTTTATTTATACATTATAATCAACTATAGTCATTTATTTTGTTGTTCAAATTAGAAGCCCTTCAAATTGGCTCCAGTGCTTTTTGACATTTCCCCACCATTTTCCTTTCTTTTCTTTTCTGGCAGCTGACCCATGTGGGGATGGATCCTGACCCTGGAGCCGGGTGTTAGCAGCACTGTACTCTCACCGAGTGAGCTCACTGCCAGCCCAACCATCATTTTCTGAGCACTTCTTTACTTTTTGGCACCACAGAACAGAATATTCTAAACTCATCTTGTGTTTTCTCTGTTCCAACCCTGAAGATGGCCATTTTCCCAAAGAGCCTTGGTTCCTCTTACTGGATAACAGTATTTAAGATCTGGGTGCTGGGTATGCTCATTTCTGTTAGGGTGTAACTGCCTCTAGACCCTCTCAGCAGAGAGAGCTAGGATATATTTGTACCAGCACACACACACATTCATATCAATACGTACACGGACAAAAGACCATCTGTTCATACAGACAATTTTCAGTTCCAGTCCAATACCACATGGGTCATCCGAGTACTTCTCTTTCCTCATGTGTAACTTCTTTCTATGAGAAATCAGTATAGTTTTAATTTGCATTTCTTATGTTTAAAAGCCATTTGTTTTTCTTTCTGTGATAACTGACTGTCCACATTCTTCACTCGTTTTTGTCTGGATTGTTAGCCATTTTTTTTTTATGGGAGCTCTCTTTATACTAGAGGAAGTTCTTCAAATCTCTTTTTCTCACTTCCTGATTTGTCTTTTAACTTTATGAAATTATTTTTTTGTTTGTTTTTTTCATTTTTTTTTT
>NW_007728341.1:21852-24916 GCF_000696425.1 Galeopterus variegatus
GGATCTTGGTGTCAGCTCCATGCTCTAACCAACTGAGCTAACTGGCCAGTCCCTGTCATCAAATTTACTAATGTTTTCTTTTAGTAAATTTTGAGTCCTATTAAAAAAATATATCGCTCTGTCTTGCTTTCTCTCACATGTGACCTGCTTGTACCCACTGTTGTCTGCTGCTTCCCGCCATGAGTAGAAGCAGCTTGAGGCCTGCACCAGGTGCAGCTGTCCCAGAATCTGAGCCAAATAAAGCTCTGTTCCTTATGAAAAAACAAAACAAAACAAACAAAAAAACAACCTTCTTCATAGCAAAAGGAGGTTTGTTTCTCCTAAAGTCATTTGAAATTTCTGCTTTCTGAATACTGCTGATATTCATAACTTTCTCTTCTGTAAGTTATACCTTTCAGCACTATTTTCTCATGCACAGGTTCTTTGCCTGTGTTCTACTTTGTCTGCTATTAAAATTGTTGCTCCCGCTTTCTTTTATTTTCTCTTAACTAGTGCACCTTNTTGTCTGCTATTAAAATTGTTGCTCCCGCTTTCTTTTATTTTCTCTTAACTAGTGCACCTTCACTTATCCTATTTTCAACCTTCTGAATCACTTTGTTTTAGGTGATTCTTATTTATGCAGCACAGAGCTTAGTTCTGCTCTTTGATCCAATAGGATAATGTTTTTATTTCAAAAGTTGAGTTAATTGTGTTGGAAGGATGAAGTTAAAACAGAACTTAAGGTAAGCCAATTTACATTTGTTAAAATGACAGAAATGTTTAGTTTTAATTTTGACATGTTTTGTGTTATGTCTTGTGCCGTATTGTCCACCTACTTTTGTGTGTGTGTGCATATGTATGTATATGTATATAGTTTTTCTGATATTTAGGAAACTTTGTATTGTACTAGTTCTTATATTGCTATATGCCTTCATTTAATCCTCAATTTTTAAAAACTATCTTTTCATTTTTTCTTCTCTCTCATCTGACTTTAGCTAACAATATTATTTTTCTTAATATTATGCTTACGCTGTTAGTTAAATATGCTTTAAATAATATCTTTTCACTCTCAGCAATTGTATATGAGGCAGCCAGCAAGAATTTACCCCATTTCACTTCTTGTTAATCTTCCCCCTTCTAATTTTTCTGCTGTGTCATTTCAATATTGTCAGGGTGTATAACATTTATATTCTGTTTTTTTCCCCTACCCATTACCTGGGTTTGTTTAGACTTACTTTTTCAGTTACATACAATCAATATTCCTGCATGTCCCTTTGCTGTAGTTCATCCGTTGGTTGGTAGAACTTTTTTCATGAGTAATTTCCTCAAGAAAAATATAACCATGGGAAAAAATATTTCCAGAATTCCTGTGTATTCAAAACGATTGTTAGGGCCAGCCCGTGGCTCACTTGGGAGAGTGTAGTGCTGACAACAGCAAGTCAAGGGTTAAGATCCCCTTACCAGTC
The DNA here is from genome assembly GCF_000696425.1 of Galeopterus variegatus. Taxonomy (NCBI): domain Eukaryota; kingdom Metazoa; phylum Chordata; class Mammalia; order Dermoptera; family Cynocephalidae; genus Galeopterus; species Galeopterus variegatus. The sequence continues at coordinate 23,298 of NW_007728341.1, forward strand.
ATCTTTTTTAAAAAACAAAAAAAACTGTTGCTTATAGACTTTACGTGTGAATGATGGCTTGGCTTGGTTAAAAAAAATTATTGGCTTAGGCTTTATTTTCTCGATTAATGCTTCCACAAGGTAAACCTGCATCCGAATTACCTGAAGTGCTTGTTAAAATACAGATTACTGGAACTCATACCCAAAGTTTCTGATTCAGTAGTCTAGAGCGGGGCTCAGGAGCCAGCCTTTCCAACAGATTCTCAGGTGAGGCTCATGTTGCTGGTTGAAAGTTCTCACTTTGAGAAACACTGTTGCAGCTATTGCTCCCTTATCTTCTGGCATTAATTCATCTGTGTGTGTAGTCAGCCTATTTTTAAGTTGTTTGATCTATTTTTCTGGCTGTCCAAATAATTCTGTATATTTAAATTCAGTAGCTTTAATTTATATATCTTTAAATATGTATTTTGTTCTGATGTTTTGGTTATCTTTAGGAATTTCGGTAGTGCGTTGGGTCTCCTTTTCTATCATCCATAGCTATCACTTTCTCTCTAATTCCCCTTAAATTCATTTTTTTGTTTACTTTTCTCATTTTTCTCGTCTGTATTGGTTAATGTATTCTTTGTAGTGTCCATTTCTATTTGTGCTCTTTTTAGTTTTATCTTCATTTCTTTTTGGGGGGGGAGCAGCTGGCCAGTATGGGGATCTGAACCCATGATCCTGGTGCTATAATTCTGTGCTCTGACTGAGCTAACTGGCCAGCCCCTTCATTTCTTTGATGGTTATATTTTCCCCTCTACTTCTTTTCTGGATTTTGTCAGTTTGTTAAAGGTAACATCATTATCCCACCTTGTTCTAATACAAGCTGCTGAATATTTCTGTACCCTACAGCTCTATGATCACAGGCTTGTGCTCGTGTAAGCAAGAAACCACAGGCTACTAGCTACCAGCTTTTTAACCATACTTCCTGCTCTTGTACCCAGGAGTAATGAAGGCCTTACTTAAAGCTTGTTCAAAATTATGCCTGTAAGGAACGTTTTATGCTTTGCTAACTTGCATATTTTAGTTTTTGTAAACCAGCTGTGCTTGCTCTTGCAAAACATACTGTGTGCCTTACAGTATGTCACTAGTTAACAGCTCAAGGTTAAGCATGAGTAACACTATTTTGTAAAAACATCTATTTTGGTTCGTCTCAAGGATAGAAGAAAGGGTGTAGGATGGTCAGAAAGTCCTGACCAAGGACTGTCGGAGAGTCTCTGAGTCCCTGAGTGCCTGCCAAACGCTAACCGTAAGAATTAGCTTATGTACACAAGGCTTGCTTGCATTGGCTAAAACAAAACAAGCAATCACCCGATCGCACCCAACTAAGCATAAAAACTGAAAGTAAATCAGGCTTGGCACCGCAGTTTGAATTGGCTGCTGCGGTCCCGTCCGGAATAAATCTTTAAAACTCCCTTCTGAGTGTGTCTCCTTTGATTTTGCTTATCTCCTCCTCTGATCTTGTCATCTCTTCCCTGAATTGCTACATTTGTATTTTCATTTGTCTTTTATGGAGATAATTCATTACGATTTTATATGCTGAGAAAATTATATTAAGTGAAACAAGTCAGGCACAGAAAGAGAAATACCACATGTTCTCA
>NW_007728341.1:25843-31159 GCF_000696425.1 Galeopterus variegatus
TCTCTTCTGTTGCCATCACTTTTCTGGCGTCTATTTTTTGTCTATGGGTAAGTTTTGCTGCTCTTTTCTATCATTTTTATAGTAATTTCGTATCAAGGGTTGTATTAGTTTGCATAACAAAATACTGCAGATTGATGGCTTACACAACAGACATTAATTTTCTCAGTTCTGGAGGCCAGAAGTCCAAGATCGAGGTGTTGGGAGGGTTTGCTTTCTTCTGAAGCCTCCTTGGCTTGCTGACGGCCACCTTCTTGCTGTGTCCTTACAGGTCTTTGTTTTGTGTCCACACGTTTCTGATGTCTCTCTGTGTCCAAATTTCCTCTGGCCCGTACCAGCCAGCCACCAATAACAAAACAAAACAAATTTTCTCTTCTTATAAGACCACCAGTCAGATTGGATTAGGGCTCACCCTAAAGACCTCATCTTAACTTAATCACCTCTTTAAAGACCTGATTTCCAAATACAGTTATATTCCGAGGTATCAGGGATTAGAATGTCCACATGAATTTTGAAGGGACCCAGTTTAGCCCATAACAAAGGTGTCACTTTTCTTTTTCAGTTTTAAATCCATTATTGAATGAGTTTTATTGTCCTTGACCAATCATCTGTAAGGGTCCTCTGTGGACAAAGGGCAAGAGGGACGGGGGTAGTTTCCAAGCTTCACGGTGCAAAGGCGCTCAGCTGTGGCGGTGAGAATGTCACCTTTAGTGTGGCTCGCCGTGGTTCCTGGGCAGCTCTGCCCCCTGTGCGGCCGGTCCACGCGGGCCCAGCAGGGCTTCTGCTCCCAGCCCTGTGCTCCATCATCACCAGTCATTGCACACAGGGGCTGTAGCCCCTGCATTTTGAGTGAGCCCTTCATCTACTTCCTGAGATTTATCATATCCGGGTTTCCCAGACGTTCTTTTGGACACTGCACCCGCTCCTTCTACCGTGTTCCCTGTAGCTCTAACCCAACATCAGTGCTTTTATCCCTACTTCTGCTCTGGTTGTTTCAAACACATTTTTTCACTTTGGCATGAACTGCTTATCTTCCAAGAGTCTATTCTGCTGGTGTTTTCAGGGATCTGCTGCTGCTGGTCCCCTTAGACACTTCAGGCTCCTCTTCCCGTGCACCTTCTGCCCAGTCTCAGCTGCTCCTGCTAGTCCTTATGCAGGTCTTGGAATCTCCAGTGATTTTTTTTGTCTTCTAGTTTTACTGAATATGGGATTTCCAGGTCCCTTCCCTCATATCTCTCTATATGTTTGCATGATTTCTAGGAGGAGGAAGAGGGGGAAGACTCAGTGATATGTTGCTGCAATCCTTACATTGTAATCACATTGTTTCATAACAAAAAATTCCCCCATTTTTCCCCATTATTAAGGTAGCTTTGTGTTGTAACACCAGGGTCAAAGGTTCGGATCCCCATACCAGTCAGCTGCCAAAAGAAAAAGAAAAAAAGAAAGAAAAGGTAGCTTTATATTTTTTCTCATGACAAAGATAATACATAATGCATAATCATGTGGAAAATTCAAAGAATACAAAGGACTACAAGCAAGAAACTAAAAATCGTTGAGAAGCAACCACTCAACATTTTGGTGAAAATCATTCCAAACACCTCTCGATTATATACAGATTTATATCAATAAGCTCATACTGTACATGCTGTTTTGAATACTTCATTTTTTATTCAATATGTCTGAAAGTTCTTCGTTGTCAATAAATGTAGATATACACCATCTTTTTTTTTTTCCTTTTTGTCTTTTTTCGTGACCGGTAACGGGATTGCAACCCTCGGTGTCGCGCCCGCACCGTGCTCAACCAGTGAGTGGACCGGTCTCTATATGGGATCCGGAGCGCTGCCACGCTCCCAAGCGCCGCACTCTACTGAGTGCGCCACCGGGCCGGCCCTACACCATCTTTTTTAATGGCTATGCTATATTCCATTGTACATAAGTTGTTTAACTTATCATCTAATAAACATCCTAGAAGAAATATTTCTACATTGACTGAGCTCCTGGGGATAAATAGTTTGAGGTAGAAAAGTTGCATGGATTTATATTCACACCACCAGTAAGAACCCATTTTCCCATATCGCTAACCTTTTTCATCTTTGTCCACCTGAAAAAATTCATATCTTATTGTTTTCTCTGAATTTCTTTGCTAGTTTAATTAGACCTTTTTATTTGTTTATTGGCCTTTAATAAATTACATATTTGGGTCTTTTGCTGATTTTTCTCCTGGAATTAGTTTTTCTCGCTTATCTGCAGGCCTTCTTTGGAATAACCTGTGCTACCCTTGTCACATTCATTCCTCGCAATACAGAGGACTAACACCCAGGAAAAATACACCCCCCCCACCCCCCAGGTTCCTGTGACAGCTGGCTTCTAGCTAGATTTGGCCAAGAGGAAGCCCTGGAGACAGGAAACGAGAAGCCAAGGTATTTCCCCCCATTCCTCAGGTGGCAATGGTGAATCTTCTCTGTGGCCCCTGCTCCAACTGGACAGCTCACTGTGGTCCCAGTCCCACCAGATAATCCTGTTCCTGGTCATACCACCTCCCCTGGGTTGCAATGGCTTTTTACAGTTGTTGGACTCTGAGCTGCCTCACTATACCCTGATAGACTTCTCAGTTTTTCAATTAAGTGAGTAATTGTTTCTCTTTATTAGCTTCCCTTTGTTGTAAATACTCAGATGGTTTTAATTTTCCTGGATGGATCCTGGCATCAGTCATAATCCTTTGTCATATATGTTGAGAATACATTTTCCCGGTCTGATTTTTCTTCCAGTTAGATATATTTCTTCATTACCTAGCTATAGAGATTCACGCGCATAATTTTCATTTTATCTTAAAAAGCTCTAAACTTGATTTTATTTTATAAGTAATACATGATTTTTGAAAATACAGTAAGAAAAAATATAGACAAGCGTAAAGTAAAAACAAAACAAAATAAAAAATCCTCCATTCCAATACAGATAACCATAAGGGAAAAATTTCAATCATTCTTAATATTTTAATGTATATCTTTATAGATTTTTTTATATATCCATAAATGTATTCTTCTTTTTACAAAAATGGACATACTATAAACAGTGTCCTATAACTTACTTTTTCACTTAGAAAATATCATAGATATCTTTATCAGTAGGTTATTTCTATACTATGATTTTTAATGAAAGAATAATATTTTATTGAACATTTCATATTTATGAAATACATGATTTATTTAATAATTCTTCTATTTTTTTTTTTTTTAATGAAAGAATAATATTTTATCGAACATTTCATATTTATGAAATACATGATTTATTTAATAATTCTTCTATTTTTTTTTTTTTTGGACGTTCAGGTTGATGCCAAGTGTTTGTTATTATAAATAGTGTGATGATTAAAACTCTTGTAAATCTTTTTCTTTACATTTTCTTAGGATAAGTTTTTAGAAATAGAATTGGGTCAAAACATATACATGTTTTGGGCTGACATTTTAGCACAGTTGGCTACACTGCAGTGTTACAACACCAAGGTCAAGTGTTCAGATCCTCCGCCAGTCTATTCAGCCCCACCCATTACTAACACTTCTCATTTACAATTTTTTTCATTTTTATTATTTTTTCTTTTTAATTGAAAAAAATTGTTTTTCTCATTTACATTTCCTATGTGGAAATTAGTGTGCCATTTTGTTTGAATTTGCATTTTCTGATTTAGACTAATGCCATATGGACCTTTTTTATGCACTTATTGGCTATTTCCATTTCTTCTTTTATGATGTTCCTGTTCATGCCCTTTGCTTATTATAATTCTTTTACATATGTATTTGTTTATTTTTCCTTATTTTTAAAAATCCTAAAAAATTTTTCTTTTTGCTTCTTATTATTATATTTCCTGATTTTTTTTTTTTTTTTTTTTTTTTTTTTTTTGGTGGCTTGCTGGTAAGGGGATCCAAACCCCTGACTTTGGTGTTGTCAACACCATGCGCTACCCAGTGAGCTAACCTGCCAGCCCAATTTCCTGAATTTTGAAGAAGGAAGGTAGTTGGCTAGTCATGTCAAAGTAGAAGAAAAGGGGCACCCACAACCAGCCCAGTGACGACTACTGAGCTGCTGCAGAAAGTGCCCCACGCTCTCCTGAGCCAGAGCAGTGTGGGGAGGTGAGGGCTTCAGCCACACCCCCTGACATCTGCACCCAGCTCAGCAATGACCAAGCCACTGGTGGAAGTACCCTGATCTCCCACAGGCCTCATATCCACCCCTCCTCCTTCCTCCTTCTCCCACCATATCTCTTTCACCTTTCCTTCTCCCCCTACCCCCAACTACTCCCCAACATCATAGAATGTAAAAAATATATATATTAATTTTTTTTAAAGTAGAAGAAAAGGAACAGAAGCATGTGCTGAGGCTCAGAAACATGAGAACAGATGATAGGCTCAGGAACCCAAAGATACTTAGACATTTCTGGGGCTTAGAGATTGCTGGGAATGGTCAAGCAGCTCAGAAGAGTGTCAGGAGGCAAGGCTAGGCAGCTAGGAGGCCAGATCTAAGGGCCTTGCATGCCATCCTAAGATATGATCTAAGAGCCACAGGAGACATGAGCAGTGTGACTAGGGTTGCCACTAGAAAGTTCATTCTAGACAGAGTCAAGACGAGAGGCAGAGAGCCCAGTAAAACCAGTAAGGAGGGCCTAAATCAGGGCTGGAGCTAAGGGGTGGAAATGAATCTCGCCTTAATCAGTGCTGTGACTAACACATACCATTAGAAAGCAGGTGGGACCAAGTTTTGGAATTGACCTTAAAAAACCATTTCAGAGTAGAAAAGCAGGCTGCTTTCCTGACAGTAGATAAATAGGAGTGCCATCATTTTCATTTTAATTTTTTTTTCCTTTTTTTTTTTTTGTCTTTTTTTTTTACTGGCCGGTAACGGGATTGCAACCCTCGGTGTCGTGCCCGTACCGGGTACCGGCAACGGGATCGCAACCCTCAGTGTCACGCCCGCACCACGCTCAGCCAGTGAGCGGGAACCGGTCACCACATGGGATCCGAACCCTCGGCAGGAGCGCCGCCGCGCTCTCAAGCGGCGCACTTTCCAGTGCGCCACCGGGTCAGCCCTCATTTTAATTTTTATCAATGGTATTGATGCCTACAGTTTAAAGAGAGAACTCCACAAGCTTTGTTATCACAAGCGTAAAGGACGTGCCCTTTTCTCCTGCATTTCCTCTCTGCAAAGACAACTACTTTTACCTCATTTAGCTAATTATTTTGACATTTACCTCGAGATCTCTATGTGGATTTCTATTTGTGTTGCTCCTTTTTGACTTTTCAGTTTTAGGTATTATACATTTTATTG
>NW_007728341.1:31978-34621 GCF_000696425.1 Galeopterus variegatus
AAAGAAAAGAAAAGAAAAGAAAAGAAAAGAAAAGAAAAGAAAAGAAAAGAAAAGAAAAGAAAAGAAAAGAAAAGAAAAGAAAAGAAAAGAAAAGAAAAGAAAAGAAAAGAAAAGAAAAGAAAAGAAAAGAAAAGAAAAGAAAAGAAAAGAAAAGAAAAGAAAAGAAAAGAAAAGAAAAGAAAAGAAAAGAAAAGAAAAGAAAAGAAAAGAAAAGAAAAGAAAAGAAAAGAAAAGAAAAGAAAAGAAAAGAAAAGAAAAGAAAAGAAAAGAAAAGAAAAGAAAAGAAAAGAAAAGAAAAGAAAAGAAAAGAAAAGAAAAGAAAAGAAAAGAAAAGAAAAGAAAAGAAAAGAAAAGAAAAGAAAAGAAAAGAAAAAAGAAAAGAAAAGAAAGAAAGAAAGAAAGAAAGAGAGAAAGACCTAAACAATTCCTTGAACTTTCAGAATGAACTACAGATGGGGATGGGGTGGGGGGAGGTTTGGGGAGGGATAGTTTGGGTAAAGGGCATAAAGAAAAACCACAATTTGTAATAATAATATGCTTATAATATATAATATTAAAAAATAAAATAACTCATTAAAAAAAGAATGTCTTATACATGAAATCATATCATATGTTATGTTTTGAGACTTGCTTCTTTCACTCAGCATAATGCCTTGAGGTTCAGCCAAATTGTTGCCCCTATTAGTAGCTTGCTCCTTTTCTTTGCTGAGTGGTGTCGTCTTGTGTGCATGTAATGGTTTGTTTATCCATTCACCTGTTGAAGGACATTTGAGATGTTTCTTTTTGGGGGTGAGAATGAATAGAGATGCTATAAATATTTTTGTACAGACTTTTGTGTGCCCATAAGCTTTGTTTGTTTTTTGGCACTTGGCTGGTACAGGGATCTGAATCCTTGACCATGGTATCATCAACACCATGCTCTCCCAAGTGAGCAATCAGCCAGCCCCATTTTAACAAATTTTAAGTTCAGTAGTGGTAAGTATACTGACGTCACTGTGAAACCAATCTCCAGAACTTTTTCAAATTTTTGAAACTCTATACCCATTAAACAACTATAGAGTATACATTTTTAATCTTGATAAAGTCCATTATCATTTTTTTCTTTTCTAGATTGTGTTTTTAGTCTCATGTCTAAGAACTGTTTGCTTAACTCCATGTCATGAAATTTTTCTTCTATCCTTTTTTTCTACAAGTTTTACAGTTTAGTGTTTTATTTATATTTATGATTCATTCTGAGTTAGTTTTTGCATAAGGTGTGAAGAATAGGTTGAGGTTCATTTGCTTTTTTTTTTATATGGAAGCCCAATTGATTCAATGCCATTTGTCAAAAAAGACTATCATTTCTGCATTGAGTACCTTTGCACCTTTGAAAAAAATCAGTTGACTACACATGGGAAATAAATATATAAAGAGATGCTCTCCATCATATGTCATCAGGGAAATGCAAACTAAAACAACAAGATACCACCACATACCTATTAGAATGGCCAAAATCTAGAACACTGACAACACCAGACGCTGAAGAGGACATGGAGCAACAGGAACACTCATTCGTTGCTGGTGGGAATGCAAAATGGCACAACCACTTTGGAAGATAGATTGACGGTTTCTTATAAAACTAAACATACTCTTACTGTATGATCCAACAACTGTAATCCTTGATATTTGCCCAAAGGAGTTGAAAATTTATGTTCACACAAAAACCTGTGCATGGATGTTTAAAGCAGCTTTATTTATAATTGCCAAACTTGGAAGCAACCATGATGTTCTTCTGTAGGTGGATGGGTAAACTGTGGTATATCCAGACCATGGTATATTATACAAGGCTAAAAAGAAATTATCTATCAAGCCATGAAAAGACATGGGGAAACCTTAAATGTATATTACTAGGTGAAAGAAGCCAATCTGAAAAGGCTAAATATGGTATGATTCCAACAATATGACATTCCAGAAAAGGCAAAGCTATGGAGACGGTAAAAAGATAGTCATTGCCGGCGGTGAACAGGAGGTAGAACGAATAAGCAGAGCACAGAGGATTTTTAGGGCAGTAAAAGTGCAGTACTTCATAGGATTCTATAATGACGGATAGATGTCATTATGTGGTTGTCCAAACCTGTAGAATGTATAACACCAAGGGTGAACCATAATGTAAATAGGGACTTTGGATGATAATGATGTATCGATGTAGGTTCAGCAGTTATAACAAATGCACCATTCTGGAGGGGAATGTTGGTAACCAAGGAGGCTGTGTATGTGTGGGGTGGGGAGTATATGGGAAATCTCTGTATGTTTCTCTCAGTTTTGCTATGAACCTAAAACTGCTCTAAAAATAAAGCTTATTTTAAAAAATCAATTGGCAATATTTATTTGGGTCAGTTTCTGGACTCTATTCTGCTCCATTGATCTATGTGTCTATTTTTAATATCACACTGATTACTGTGCCTTTATTTATTTATTTATTTTTGGTACGGGGATCCAAACCCCTGACCTTTTTGTTATAATACCATGTTCTAACCAACTGAGCTAACTGGCTAGCCCTACTGTAGGTTTATAATAAGTCTTAAAAACAGTAGCATGATTTTTCAACTTTTTTTTTCTCTTTCGAAATTGTTTTAATCTTTTTTTTTTTTTTTTTTTGGCCTA
>NW_007728341.1:35139-37894 GCF_000696425.1 Galeopterus variegatus
TTTTTTTTTTTTTGGCCTATCCATCAAAATTTTAGAATCAATTTGTCTATATAAAATTATGTTGTAGATTTGATTGGGATTGCAAGAAATTTATAGATCAGTTTGGACAAACTTGACATCTTTAATATGTTGAGTATTCCAATTCATGAATATGGTATGTCTATTTATTTATTTGGGTCATTGAATTTTTTCTTCAATGTTTTAAAATTTTCAGCCTACAGATCTAGACATATCTTATTAAATTTTTGTTTGTTTGTTTTGTTTCTGGTGGCTGGCTATTTTTTAAATTTGTACCTCTCTTTCTTTTTAGCTGTTGTAATTTTTTTTTTAATTTTGGTTCTAAATTGTTCATTTCTACTATACAGAAATATGATTAATTTTTGTGTGTTGACTGTGTATCCTGTGACCTTGCTAAACTTAATAGTTGTAGGAGTTTTTTTTACATGTCTCATGGGATTTTGCCTGTGGACAATCATGTCATCTAAAAATGCAGACAGTTTTTTTTTCCTTGCCTTATTGCACTGCCTAGGAGTTTTGATGTAATGTTGAACAGGAATAGTGAGGGTGGACGTCCTGGCCTTATCCTGATCTTGAGAGAAAGCAGTCAGACTTTACTCATTGAGTATGAGGCTACCTGTAGGTTTTATGTAGATGCCCTTTATCAGAATGAGGATATTACCTTCCTTTCCTAGTTGTTGAGAGCTTTTACCATGAATGAATGTTGAAATATGTCAAATATTTTTTCTTTTTTACACTGATTGCAATATTTATTTACAGTCTTCATTTTACCAGTCGTACAGCATAAACTGCCATTAATCCTGTTTAATCAACTCTAATCTGCCTAATTTTTCACACCTAAATATCCCTGACATTGGGATACTATTGACCTAACAGTAATTGTAACTGCATGAGAACCTCCTTTAGACACTGTGTCTAAGATGAAGGAAGGACCAGCATCATAGCAGCACATCAGGCCAACAACAGCTGAAGTTCAGCGGCAGGGAGGGTGGCCATGTGCCGATGACGGTGGCGTGAAGTCAGCCCACCAACACTGCAGGCGCATGGGGCTTATCCTGACACCCACAGACGTGGACCCATGATGTGTGTCTTAAGAAATGAAAATGGCAGTGCTGCTACTTAAAAATGATGTGTTAATAGATGGTGTAGTAAGTAGCAAATGAGGAGCTTAACCTAAGTAAATCAGCAGTGTATCAACTATACTTCGTAGTAACAAATTCGCCAAATCTGTATCCTCTTGTTTTCTTCATATCCTTGTCACATGTTAACATCTCAGTTCTCAAGTGTCATTCCCATGGCCATGGCTAGGCCATCACTGCTCCTGAATCTCCCACTTTCATTTGCTTTCACTGCTGTCAGTGTCACTGTCACCGCTGCTATCACTATCACTGTTGCTGGTCAATGCAGTTAGGTTGCCCAGGGCTTCCTTTGGTTCTTGATTGATGGCAAAGTCAGCCATTACTCTCTGGGTGAGGCCCTCGCAAGTAGGTAAGCTGGAGGCACTGGCCAGCTTCACACCTTGATGGCCTGGGGAAGGCTGCTGGACACGGCTGCACTGTCCACTGACTCACTCAGCAGCTCATTTTTAGGGATCTTACTATGCTTCCTGAAAAGCTCCAACATTTTCCAGGCTTCCTGGGTTCTCCCAGTTCTTAAAAAGAGGACAGCCATACAGTTCAGAGGGTTGGCTGGCCAATCGGGAGAATCTTGGCTTTCACATGTAGATTTGATATCTGTAGCACAGTCAGCAAACGCCACCTGATTCTCCCTTGCCATGAGAATGGATCTCTTCTCTCAGGTCACTGCAAAAAGTGTGACCATATTCTTTACTATCTTTCCAAATTTGAGGAATCATTTCTAGCCAATTGGCCACATCCAATGCTCGAAGAAGACTGAAGGTATCAGATCCTTATACCACTTCAAGGTGACATCAATTTGTTCCACTAAACAAAACAGACTGAAGAACTTGGAATAATAGAAATTACATTGACAATCAGGTCCAACAAGTTTCCGGTTGTCTCCACTATTTAAAAGGCCAGGTAGGGCTGGCCCGGTGGCGCACTGGAGAGTGCGCCGCCTGGCAGCGCAGCGGCGCTCCAGCCGAGGGTTCGGATCCCATGTGGAGACCGGTTCCTGCTCACTGGTTGAGCGCAGTGCGGGCGCAACACCAAGGGTTGCGATCCCGTTGCCGGTCCCTGGTGCGGTTGCGACACTGAGGGTTGCGATCCCGTTACCGGTCAGTAAAAAAAAAAAAAAAAAAAAAAAAGGCCATGTATTTAGGAAGCAAGTTCTAGATCTCTGAGAGATGAGCAAACTCTCATGGCTGACTGAAAAAACATATCATCCGAGTTCTTTGGAGAAAGTTTCTTTCCCATTCATTCATTCATTATGTCATAGATGATAAGAGATGATGCTTTTGAAGGGCCTTCATGTTGGTAAAACAGCTGAATACTATGGTGGTATGTTGCAAATGAGGGTTCTATTCCGATGGCTTTCATCTCATGTAAGGTCTGTAGGGCTGGCAATCTCACAGGTATGGAAAATCTTCTGAGACGTTTCAGTGAGATATTAAAAGTCTCAGGCCGGCCTGGTGGCGCACTGGAGAGTGCGCCGCTTGGGAGTGCGGCGGCACTCCTGCCGAGGGTTCGGATCCCATGTGGAGACCGGTTCCTGCTCACTGGTTGAGCGCAGTGCGGGCGCAACACCAAGGGTTGTGATCCCGTTGCCGGTCCCCAGT
>NW_007728341.1:38477-45282 GCF_000696425.1 Galeopterus variegatus
CAGCCAGTGAGCGGGAACCAGTCTCCACATGGGATCCAAACCCTCGGTGGGAGCGCCGCTGCACTCCCAAGCGGCGCACTCTCCAGCGCGCCACCGGGCCGGCCCCAAACATGTTATTTTAAGTATCCCAATGCTTATCCTTCGAGATTGACATAACTGAATGATTTTTTAACAGTAAGAATGATGATTAATACTTTAAGAAAAGATTAACATCATTTTATTTATAAAACAAAATTTGTTTCAAATACTTTATGAAATTAGCGGTATTTTTTTCACATTTTCCAGCAAAGTTAATGCTGCTTTCATTTTTTTATTATTTTGTTTTTTTTTTTTTTTTGGCGGCTGGCCGGTGGAGAGTTCCAAACCCTTGACCTTGGTGTCACTGGTACCATGTTCTACCAAGTGACCTAACTGGCCAGCCCCTGTTTGTCTCTGTCATAAGAAAACTCTTAGCTGAAATGGTCGAAAACTGTGAGGTATGCTATGGATGCTGAATGCTGGACACTAGCACAGTTTATTCTTTCTTTATTGGCTTGATGTTACTCTCACCTGATGTGGTTAAACCATTTTAGAAGTAGGAAAGACAGATGATTTGAATATTTGTAAACTTGTTTTTCTTAAATATATGTGGGACTTTATGGTCCTCTGTTGTTTGTTTTCTGTAAATGGGGTTTCATGATTTACTGCTTAACCAATAACTATCCATTATGAAATTCTGCACATTTTGGGAAATGGTATTTTGCCTTTCTACACAGTATGAGGGCTATTGAGACAACACTTTTTCCAATCCCAAATAAGTGCACAGTGTCTTTGCAATGCCAACATAAGGCAGATCTTGGCCAACATGAAGTAATATCACCCATTCAAAACTCTTGTCTAAGGTGATTTTGTATTTCCTAACAGTTCTCCAAGCATCTTGAACAGGAACATTAAGATAAATGTAAATATGTAATGGTTGAAAAGAGTTGTGAGCTTTTTTGTTCCCCAGGAGGGTGGCTGGTATGGGGATGTGAACCTGTAACCTTGGTATTGTAAGGCTGCACTCTAACCAACAGAACTAACCTGCCAGCCCCAAACTTTCAGTCCTTTTTTTTTTCTTGGGACTGGCTGGTGCAGAGATCCAAACCTGTGACCTTGGTGTTATAGCACCATGCTCTAGCCAACTGAGCTAACTGGCCAGCCCATGTGAGCTTTTTTATTCATGATAAAACCTCTCAGGAATAGTAAAAAATCCCTGTGGAAAGCCATTGGCACAGTTCTAGTACTGAGTGATACAGATTTTGGTGCAAACACAAACATATTATTCCATCTCCATGTAGTAAAAATATACTTGTACAATGTTTTGTACTTGTATTTCATGATATTAAAACAGTGATGTCAAAAAAAGAAATTTTCTCCTTTTTGTTTTCAATTTCCTCGATTTTTGCTCTAATATTATTTCCTTCTTTCTGCTTGCTTTAGGTTTATTTTGCTTTCCTTTTTCTGTCTTTCTCTGTGTTCTTTATTGATTTGTTTTCAAGTTCACTGATTCTTTCTTTTGTATCTACTATAGTATATCACACCCATCCAGTAAATTTTCATTTGAGATATAGTATTTTTCAGCTCTAGATTTCCCATTTTAAAAAATTCAGGGACGGGTCCATTAGTTCAGTTGGTTAGAACTTGGTGCTGATAACACCAAGGTCTGGGGTTTGTCCCCTGTACCCACCAGCCACCAAAATATTCAATTTTCCCCTGAGATTCCTCATCTGGACAATCATTACGACTATGTTTTCTTTTTAGTCCTTGAATATATTTAGCTTCATTGCTTTATAGTCTTGTATGGTAATTGTAACATTCCTGTTATCTTGGGGTCTTTTTCTATTGATTGTCCCATCCCTGACTATGGGTTCCATTTTCCTGTTTCTTTGCAAGTCCTCTAATTTTTGATTGTATATTGGACATTGTGAATGACCCATTTTAGGGACTTGGATTCTGCCATCTTCCTTTAAAAAGTGTTCACATTTGTTCTATCAGAAAGTCAAATTACTGGCTGATCATCTTGTACTTGTGATGTCTTGATATTATACTTAATTGATTCTTAAAAATCTTGATATTATACTTACTTGATTCTTATTTTATTTTATTTTTTTTTTCCTTTTTGTCTTTTTTCGTGACCGGTAATGGGATCGCAACCCTCGGTGTCGCGCCCGTACCGCGACCAGCAATGGGATTGCAACCCTCAGCGTCGCGCCCGCACCGCGCTCAACCAGTGAGAGGACCGGTCTCTATATGGGATCCGAACCCTCAGCGGGAGCGCCGCCGCGCTCCCAAGCGCCGCACTCTACCGAGTGCGCCACTGGGCTGGCCCACTTGATTCTTTTAAAAAAATTTTTTTGACCGGTAAGAGGATCGCAACCCTTGGCACGGTGTTGTCTGCACCACACTCAGCCAGTGAGTGCACCGGTCATCCCCATATAGGATCTGAACCCGCGGCCTCAGCGCTACGAGTGCCGCACTCTCCTGAGTGAGCCATGGGGCCAGCCCTACTTACTTGATTCTTAAAAATCAAGAAGTCAGCTTGCTGGTTAGCTCAAGTTGGTTAGAGTGTGGTGTTATAACACCATGGTCAAGGCTTCAGATCCCCATACCAGCCAGCCACCAAAAACAAACAAACAAACAAAAATCAAGAAGTCTAGGGATGGTTAGCTGCTAGTACTGGGACAAGTGGCTCAATCATTTCATATCTGGGTTACTGTTATTCTTCTTGTTTTTCTTCTTGGACACAAGGTGACTGCTGAACCTCCAATCATCTCATTAATATTTAAGACAGGAAGAAGTAAGAAGGTGCCAGCGATATTTGTCTCCTCAAATTGGGAAACCTTTTGCTGTCCCACAAACCTCCCCATGATGGCTCTGCCTGAGTCTCATTGGCCACATCAGGAATGCATCAGGAATCATCCTAAGTTGAAGGGCAGCTAGGATGGCAAAGAATAGAATTTTACAATTAACAAATGACCAGTAAGGGGATCTTAACCCTTGACTTGGTGTTGTCAGCACCACCCTCTCCCAAGTGAGCTAACCGGCCATCCCTATATAGGGATCTGAACCTGTGGCCTTGGTATTATCAGCACCACACTCTCTCAAGTGAGCCACAGGCTGGCCCCGTAGATTTTTTTTTAAATAACTGAATAACCTGAGTGCATCCCTGTGGATTCCATGGTGAGCAAGTCTTAACTAGTATTATGCAAAAATCAAACTAGTGAGTGATCCTATTCTGTAATCAACTAATTATTAGTTATAGGTCAAAAACAAAAGAACAAAAAACATAAACAAAAATCCGTGATAAAACAGTACCTACAATAGTAGTATGCAATCAAATATTTCTTAGTTTTCAGATTAAAAGAAATTCTAACTTGCCTTATTTAGCCTTTGATGATCCAAGAAGAAAAGATTCATTAGAAATAAAGATCACAGAACCATTTGTGTGAGATGGAAGAGATCTTAGAAATTATTCAATGCAAAGCAAGAAATTTCATAACTGAAAAAGGACTAGTCATGAAGCATAAAGAAGTTTCAGTCAATGGAGGGCACATGGGACAGTGGTCCCATAAGACTATAACAGAGCTGAAAAATTCCTATTGCCTAGTGACATTATTGCCATTGAAGAGCAACATCGCAGTACTCATGTGTGTGTGGTGACGCTGGTGTAAACAAACCTACTGTGCTGCCAGTCATACAAGAGTGTAGCACACACAGTCACGACAGTACGTGCACTTTTTTTTCCGTTTGGTTTTTGGCGGCTGGCTGGCATGGGAACCAGAACCCTTGACCTTGGTGTTATAACACTGTGCTCTAATGGTACAAAATACTTGATGACAATTAACAACTGTGTTACAGGTTTACGTGTCTACTATAGTATACTTTTTATCATTGTTTCAGAGTGTATTCTTTCTACTCATATATAAAAAAGTTAACTGTAGAACAGCCTCAGGCAGGTCCTTCAGCAGGCATTCCAGAAGGTGTCGTTACCCTCGGAGAGGACAGCTCCATGTGTGTTATCGTCAATAGACGATCCTGACCCCGGTTAAGCCTGGGCTAACGTGTGTGTGTCCTAGTTTTCAACAAAAAAATTTTAAAAGGAAAAAAATAAATAAATTTATAAAATAGAAAAACAGCTTATAGAATGAGGACATAAAGAAAATATTTTTGTACGGTTGTACAATGTGTGTTTTAAGTTAAGTGTTATTACAAAAGAGTCAAAAAGTTTAAAATTTTTTTAAGTTTATAAAGTAAAAAACTACAGTAAGCTAAGGTTAACTTCTTATTGAAAAATATTTTTATAAACGTCGTGTAGCCTGTGTGCAGTGTCTGGAGTCTAGAGCGGGGCCGGCACTGTGCTGGGCTCCACGCTCACTCTCCACTCACTCACTGATTCCCCCTGCGCAGCCTCCAGTCCTGCAGCCTCCATTCATGGTGAGTGTCCTGTACAGGTGCACCAGTGTGAATCTTTTTTTTTTTTTTTGCAGCTGGTTGGTGTGGGTATACAAACCCTTGACCCTGCTGTTACAACACCACACTCTAACCAACTGAGCTAACTGGCCAGCCCCATTTTTAATCTTTTATACTATATTTTTGCTGTACCTTTTCTATGTTTAGTTATGTTTAGATACATAAATACTTATCCCTGTGTTACAATTACCTACAGTATTTAGTACAGTAACATGCTGTCCAGGTTTGTGGCCTAGGAGCAACAGGCTACACCACATAGCCTAGGTGTGTAGTAGGCTTCACCATCTAAGTTTGTGAGTGCACTCTGATATTTGCACAATGCCGAAATCACCTAAAGACTCATTTCTCAGACTGTATCCCCATCATTAAGCAATACATGACTGTATTTTTTAGAAACCATTTATGATATTTTAATGTATTGGTATTTAATGCATTGATATAAAAATATATTAGAAAATATTTTACACATACACACAGATACAAAAAGCATCTACTGTATTAATCTTTTCCCAGTTTATTAACCTACTCCCAGAGGTAAGTACCATCCCGAATTTTACATTGTCATTTATGTTATCACTTATAATATTATTATTATTATTATTATTATTTGCGCCTGGCCAGTACAGGCATCTGAACTTGTGATCTTGGTGTTATAAGGCTGCACTCTGACTCAGTTAACCCACCAGTCCTCATTCCTGATATTAAGTGATAGTTTCTTTTTTTAAGCTTCCAATAAATATTTGGGTGTGCATGTTCACACTCCTGCTGTGAACTTTCTTATACATGACTCCTTGTCCTTGTACAAAAGTTTCTTCTGAGTGCACTCCTCAGGAGGAATTGCTGCATCATAGAAAATGTGCATGTTCAATGTTACTGAATGACACCATATTGCTCTCTAGAGTAATTGTTCCAATTTACTATATTTTAGGTTATTTAATTAGCACTGAATGACTTTTTTAAAAGTTCATGATTCTAACATAATTAATCATTAGAAAACTTGTTAGCATATGAAAATGTGTTTTCTTTTATTTGTTTATTTATTTTATTTTATTTTTTGTAGCATATGAAAATGTGATCTACAGAAAACCTTTCAGGAACAGTAATATTACCTGTATTACTTTGTACTATCCAATTGTGATTAAAACTTTGCAAAATAATTTGCTAATATTTTTATCATGACTTCATTATACTGTATTGTATTTTCTTCAAATGTGCTATTTAACATTATTCCTGTAGCATATTTTAATATGTTTATACAGTTATGCCTTGCCTGGCAAGATGACTTCCTGATTATTACATGTATATGCCACCACTCAGCTTCTTCCGGACTTTTTTCTTCTTCTTTTTTTTTTAATCTGATATGTTCTGTAGCTAAACAGTGTCTACAACACTGCCATCCCATGCCCGCAAGTTGTAGTACAGGTGTGTGTGACGTGGATAGGAGGGCCATGAGCAGCTCACAGATTTTATTCAATATTAAAATTTTATCTGAAATCTATTTAATATTAAACATCTATGAAATATGAACAGTAGCATAAATTAACTCTTCTAGTCATTCACATTTATTGTACTCGAGTTTCTTTTCCCGTTGAAATAAATTCACGATTACCACTTACATTTAGATACAAATATTTTTTAAACATCTGGTTTCACTTATTATGTTTATTTCAAAATTACTACAAAATATATACAGGCTTTTGACTGGTTTGTCCTTTTAGGTCCCTCGTTTTGGCGACCCCCCACCCCCGTCCTGTCCCGCATAAATTGCAGAATATTTTTACCTCATTATTTCAAAACATCAGAATTATCTTCTCCATCCTTCATCAGAACCATCTCCGGTAGACCTGGGAGAAATTAAACTGGACGTGTCCCAAACCTGCAACCAGTTTCGTACTAATGGAATCTGGGAATATTGAACTTCAAAGGCACATCTGATTGAAGAGCATCAGGACTCTCGTTACTGGATAGAATTATGTTTTTTGAGGGGTTTGATGGCTAAGGGCAGGTATGCTGCTCCAGCAATTGCATCCTGTCTGCTTGGGTGACCAGCTTAGAGGGAGCCTGGAGCTTGGACTGTCAGCATCTGAAGTTTCGGGTTGTGTTTCGGGGTGGACCTTATTGTCCAGCTCCAACCAGCTGCGTCCAAAGATAAATTTTTGGGGCAATACCCCTTGTCTGTTGTAGTCAACAAAAAAGTAGGCGCTGGCCAGTTGCTCAGTTGGTTGGAGCGTGGTGCTGATAACACCAAGGTCCAGGGTCTGACCCCGTACCAGCCAGCACCAAAAAAAAAAAAAAAAAAAAAAAAAAAAAAAAA
>NW_007728341.1:45340-45871 GCF_000696425.1 Galeopterus variegatus
CTCAGTTGGTTGGAGCGTGGTGCTGATAACACCAAGGTCCAGGGTCTGACCCCGTACCAGCCAGCACCAAAAAAAAAAAAAAAAAAAAAAAAGACTGGCATGTGACACCCAGAAGAAAATAAATTTTAAAAAAGAAAAAATGGTGCAAAACCCCTTTTTGTTACTTTGTCACTCACTGTTTCCTGCATTTTAGTTGCAAGAATAAGTAGTTTTTGAAGTTCTCTTGGGACCTACATTCTTACAACAGCATCATGCCAACCGTGGATTTCAGAAAATGCCCCCCAGGGGTTCTCATTAATTGCAAAATCAGCGCATAGGTCCCTCGCTTCTCTGACGTACTCTTATCCCGAGGGCCGTGCAGAGGCGCTTCTGCAGGTCAGCGAGCTTTTTGGTTCCTCCAGTGCAAGGCGGAGGTGCTGCCGGCGGCTGCTTTGCGGGAAAGCGCGCCCGGCGCAGGCCCCGCCAGTCCGCCAAGCGCCGCGTCCCGGGAGGGAGGTGGGCGGGCTCCGGGAGCCCCTCCCCGGGGCGGGG
>NW_007728341.1:46484-47722 GCF_000696425.1 Galeopterus variegatus
CCCGGGCTGCGGGAGGCCAAGCCCCGAGCGCCGCGGGAGGGCGCCAGCCAGGCCGCGGGTAAGTGCCGGCGAGTGCGCGTCCTGCCTCCTCTGCGCGCGGCTCTCCGACTGCCGGGCTGGCCTCCCCGTGCAGTGTCCCTCTGAGTCTGCACTTGTTTTTCTTCATCAGGACAGGTAAATTATGTATGCCCTGGGATGTCGAGGCTTTGTTTCCAAGAGTTTGCTTTTGGGTAGCCTCCCTATTTTATCCCACAGCAGCCTGTTACCCAACAGCATCAATGAGTGATGCAATCCTGCAGGGAGAATCATCAGCGCAGGCTTAGGAAAATCCCCGGAATTTGGCGCTGAAGTGCCTGACTTTGTCGTCTGCTTTCCCATTATAGAATGTGAAATAACTACTAACCAGATACATTGTGATAAAGATACAGCTTCCAGCTGGAAATTAAATAAATGATTCTTTCATTCATTATATTTATGTGCTAAATTTTCCTTATATGTGATTTGCATATTATAATTACTCTTTGAATATTTGATGACTGGTATTGGAATGAGAATCAGGGAAGAAGATAAATCCAAGATTTCTATATTTTATTACAATCACCGGGTAGGTTTTCAGTATAATAATGATCATAGTCCTGTCACTTTCATGCTGGTGAAACAAAGTAGTGAGGGCTTCTTAAATTTTTAAATAATTTGATACATGCTTAATAACTTTCTAAAGCCAGTTTATATTGATATGTAATTTATTTTTTTTAAATTTTTATTATTATTATTATTTTTGTCCTTTTTGAGACCAGCCGCACCGCGCTCAGCCAGTGAGTGCTGTGAGTGCCTCGGCCATCCCTATATAGGATCCGAACCCGCGGCGGGAGCGCTGCTGCACTCCCAGGGCTGCACTCTCCCGAGTGCGCCACGGGCTCGCCCAATTGATATGTAATTTAATGCAATAAAATATACCCAGTTTAAGTGCACATTTTGATGAAATTTGATGAACTTATACACACTTATAATACCACTACAACAGAATATTTGTCACCCTGAAAGTTTTCCAGGGTATCTCTATTCTTTTTTTTTTTTTTAGCTGCTGGTCGGTAAGGGGGTCCGAACCCTTGACCTTGGTGTTTTTTTTGGGTCTTTTTTCGTGTCTGGCAACGGATCGCAACCCTCAGTGTCGCCCCCGGGCCGGGACCGGCAATGGGATCGCAACCCTCGGTGTTGCTCCCGCGCCTCGCTCAGCC
>NW_007728341.1:48256-49783 GCF_000696425.1 Galeopterus variegatus
CAAGTCCTTTGTCAGGTATGCATATTGTGAATATTTTGTCCTATTCTGTGACTTGTCTTGTCTTTCTTTTTTACTTAATGGTATCTTTTGAAGAGTGGAAGTTTTTAATTTCGGTTAAGTTCAATCTGTCGTTTTTCCTTTTATTTTTCATGCTTTGTGTGTGTGTGTTTAAAGACATTTTTGCCTACCTCAAGGTTGTTGTATTAGCTATATGTTGCTGTACAACAAATTACCCCAAAACGTAGCAGCTTAAAATAGCAAACATTTTATCACAGTTTCTGTGGATCAAAAATGTGGAAGCAGTTAAAGTGGGTGGTTGTGGCTTAGGCTTTCTTAAGAGGTTGTAGTCTGCCAAGGACAGTTCATCTGAATGCTTTATTGGGGGAGGCTCTGCTTTCTCACCCACTCATGGCTGTTGGCGTGACTCAGTTTCTTGAGGGTTGGTGGACTGAGGGGCTCAGTACCTTGCTGCTGGAGGCCTCTCTCAGTTCTTGCTGTGGGGCATTTCCATAGGGCAGCTCATGATGACACGGTAGCTGCCTCTCCTCACAGCAAGAGTGGTGAAGTGGGGTGAAGTCACTTTTTTTTGTTTGTTTTCTTGAGATTAACTCAATTTTTTTTTTTTTTTNCGCTCAGCCAGTGAGCGGGAACCGGTCTGTATGTGGGATCCGAACCCTCCGCGGGAGCGCCCCCGCGCTTCCCAAGCAGCGCACTATAGCAGTGCGCCACCGGGCCGGCCCCCTTTTTTTTTTTTTAAAGATGACCGGTAAGGGGATCTCAATCCTTGACTTGGTGTTACCAGCATCACACTGTCCCAAGTGAGCCACGGGCCGCCCTCAGCAATATGTTCTAATCCAGTGAACTAACCGGCTCACTTGATCTGATCTTTATCATTATAGCATTTGTATTTTTGAGGGTTTCAGGTAAATGTGATCATATAGTATGTCCTCTTTTGTGTCTGGCTTCTTTTGGTCAGTATAATGTTTTTTATATTTATCCATGTTGTAGCATGTATCAGTAACTGCTTTTTGTTACTGAGTACTGTTCCATTGTAGGGGCTTACCACAATTTGTTTATCCATTTTTCTGTTGATGGACATTTGGGGCTGCGTCTAGTTTAGGACAATCACAAATAAAGCTGCTATGAATATGTTTTAATTTCTCTTGGATAAATCTCCACGAGTGAGATTGCTGGGCCTTACAGTATGGATATGTTTAACATTATGAGAAACTGCCAAACTGTTTACCAAAGCAGTTGTACCATTTCACATCCCCACTAGCAGTGTAAAGGGTTGATTGTCCCATATCCTCACCAATACTTGATATTGTTACTCTTTTTAATTTTAGTCATTCTTCTTTTGAGTTTATTTGCATATTTTCCTTTTTGAAATGTTTATTCAGGTCTTTTGCTCATTTTGTAACAGGTTGTTTTATTGAGTTGTAAGAGTTCTTTATATATTCTCAATACAAGTCCTTTGTCAGGTATGCATATTGTGAATATTTTGTCCTATTCTGTGACTTGTCTTGT
>NW_007728341.1:51051-69141 GCF_000696425.1 Galeopterus variegatus
TTTTTTTTTTTTTTTAATTTTGAGGCTAGCCTGTGTGGGGATCTGAACCCATGACCTTGGGGTTATAAGGCTGAGCTCTAACATAGAACTTATTCAGATATTACAGTTATACATGCACTCATTGATGTTACAGTCTAATTTCACAAGTGATATCCTATTGTTTCTGACTCATTCTGTTCACCAGAACAGTCACTAAATCCAGTTAGCAATTGAGGGAGGGGATAAAGGAGGGATGGGAACACCAGGAGGCGGGAACACTAGGAGGCAGGTCCACCAGGGCCATTTTAGAGGCCGACAACCATAGTTGTGAAATTTTTCCTCTATGTTTTAGAAATTTTATAGTTTTAGCTTTTGTGTTTTGGTCTGTGATTCATTTTGAGTTAATATTTCTTATTGGATTGCAGGTCAGAGAAGAATATTAATTTCAATATTCTGTATTTTATTAAAGCTGCCAGGTAGGATCTCAATATAATAATGATCACAGTCTTGTAATTTTCATGCTGGTGAAACCAACTAGAAGGGACTTCTTAAATTTTTGCATGATTTAATACATGCCCAATTTAAAAAGTCAGATAGCACTGTATGAATTCTAGATTAGAAGAAAATATACCTTATTTTAAATATACCCTATTTTTTTAGGTCTTTATAATCAGAACAATTATTTTCCAATGGAAATGGTATTAAAAGAGAAAGCGTAAACTATATCAAAGATCACACTGAAAAATACTTTTCTTGCCATTTTAGGCAGTGGGTCCTCTCCGAGGAGCCCCAGTTTTGTTGGGGGCTCGCCTGGGCGGTAGCTTTCCTGGGCAGAAGAACCGCTGCAGAAGCCAGGCATGCCCAGCAGAGTGGGAAACGAGTTCCAGAGCTGGGACACCGGCTTGAAATACTAGAGCTGGAATCCTCGGGTACAGCTCGTGCTCCTCCTCCAGGGAACTGTGAGCCCACGAGGCTCAGGGTGCGCAGGCGGCGTCTCCGGCACCTAAGGAGCAGTTAGGCTCCCTTCCCTTCCAATCTCTGCTTTTCTTTTTCTTGCTTTCTGCTCTTAGCCATTTCTTATCTTTTTTTGCCTTCTTTCTGAGATTCTGCACCTTTATCTACTTCTCTTACCCCTGCGGTTCTGATGACGAGGACTATAATTCAAAGTTGTGGCTTCGTTCCCTCGTTCTTGGGCAGCAGAGCTTTTCCGTGACTCTTCCTGGGATGCCGTTGACTCCGTCTGCTCATTTTGTAGTCAGGGACTGTTTCATCCAGTCCCTACCGGAAGAGGTTACTTCGAAAGTTCGTGGCAAAATAGAATTAAAAGGTAGTGCGACTCTTGCCCTGAGCTTCCTGGAAGCTCCCGCGGCTGCTGCTTTGTGCTGCACGTTGTTGTCACGGCGGATCCTCCTGCCGTCTCTTGCCTTTGCACCCTGTTAATGAGGCGCAGGTGATTTCCTGTCGGACCTGAAACGTTTGCAGAATCAAAGGCTGGGAGGAGGCAGAGCAAAGCGTTCCCCGGAGGAAGCAGTCTTATGACCCTGCTTCTGACCTGTTTTGCACCAGTGCTATACCAGGAGGGACAGCCGAGCCAGCCGGGATCCCCCACCTCATGTCTGGACCTTGATGTTCATTTCCTCGTTCTCTTTTCCAGGCTCTTCTTGCTCGTGCTGAGCCCACAGGTGTTTCTTACAGAAGTTTGTAGTCGGAACTCTATGCCGCGTTTTTATTCAGGGAAGGAACAGGAAGAGAAGAGCGTCATCCCCTAGGAATCTGGCTCTGGAGAAACGTGAGTCCGATTTGTCTGTTGTTGTTGTCGTTGTTAGTGTTTTTTTGGCATTTAGTTGCTATATGTTCGCTATCAGTTAGCTATCAAGACAAATTGTCTGCTGTAATTTATGTGGCATGCATAAAATCTCAGGTTCCCAGAATAGGCTGTCTTTTTAAATCATTGAATTGATATATTTTAAGTGCATTGGCCAGGGACCCTAGCCCGGGTTACAGGAGGCTCTTTGGCTCTCCCTGGATTCAGAAACTTTTTGGAATCCGTTGTGCACTGTTTCAGTGCCCTGGGGGCCTGAACAGACTCACCCCTACTCCAGTCAATGCCAGTGAGCTTTGTTCTCTGAGCTGTGCGTGGCCTGCACAACCTTGTGCTGGCTTGTATGTCTGTACGCAGGTGAGGGTGAGAGGTCAATCCTAACAAAAGGTGACAGAGGTAAGATATGTAGATAGAGAAGTTGTGAGAGAGTGTGTGGTCAAGGAGGTTTTTTCCTCTTATCAAAAATCAGATCTCCTAAGACTGGCCTTGAAGGAAAACCTGTTTCTGTTCTGGAACTAGAGGTGAGAAGGGCTTGTCAGCAGTGCCTTCTTTATCAGCTGGCTATTTGCTTGCCCGGCAGACCAGCTGGGGGCCAGCAGGGAGGAGTCCTGTTCTGAGCTGCAGGAGGCGGTGGTCAGGCCTGGGACTGGAGCTTCCATGTCTGAGCATAGACCCTCCCCTCTGGGATTCTTCCACCCCAGTCCTGTCCCCTCCGTCTGCCCAAGAGACAGATGTGAAGGATCCAGAGTCCATTCCCGCAATAATTTTTCTTTGTGTAAAATTCTAATGTACACAATTTATTTCAAAGCAACTGAACTTACTCAGCAGATGTCTTCCCCCCATACCTATGAGAATTTTGAACATGCGTGAATTGTGAAGTCGCTCCTGGTGGAGACAGGGAAGAGGGAATCAAAGGGAAAGAGGAGGAAGAGCATCTCACCGCGTGGGTTGGAAAGGGCTAAGGAAGGGAGGCCGTTGCTCTGCTGTAACCCGAGGCCCGGATTGGTGCAGACCCTGGCAGGAGCATCTTACTGGCAGAGGGCAGAGTCAAGGTCATGTAATCCAGCTTGGTCTGCTAGGGAGGGCATGGGGAAAGAATCAGCTTTCCAAGTAAAGTCACTGTAAGGTTTGTTTCAAACATCCTATTTTCTCTGTTTTTGGGTCTACATTGCAACCTAGGAGGCAGGTGTCAAGAATTCAAGTCATAAGACAGGACTAGTGTTCAGCTGGAGACATGGGAATCAGCTCTTGCTTCATTTGAGGAAATGGTCTTGTTGAAGCTATTGCTGGTATCAGTGGTTGCTCAAATGTGAGCAATAATTATTTGATCATCTCAACAAGACTGGGAACCTCTTGAAGACGGTGCCTATTCTGCCTCTCTCAGGTTTCATGCCAGGACCTGAGTACTGGCTTTGTCTTCATATGAGCCTGGAGGCTTTGGGTGCCCATCAGTCATCTCAGGAGTGGTGCCCATCCCTGGTTACGCTGTGTTGCCTCATGCACAGTCTAACGTGTTCCTTAGCCCATCCCACCGATCTCACTTCAGCTCCTCTTCCATCACTGTCTGTTCTGGCTCCTCTCCACTCTCCTAGGGCACATTCCCCATGTCAGTGCAGTTGCACTGTGTCAACCGCTTCTGCTCTGCTGATAGCCCGGCTCCCTTCTAGGCTTTTATGGTGAGCCTGCCTGGCCTTGTAGTATGAGTGAGGTTGATTCCCACTGGACCAGAGCCAGATGGGTGGTTTCCGAGCCACAGAGAGAGTAGGATATGGAGCTCCCTGGTGTTCCCTGGTGCAGTGGGAACTTGACTGTTTATGAAAACTGTTTCTGTGCTGGTCTCTCACTGACTTAGTGAATCATCACCCATTATGTTGTCCAGCTAGCAGAACTTTGGTCTGAAGTTCTGACAAAAATCTTTGACATTTCTTGGTATTCCTTAGGTTCTTATCAGTGCTTAACTTTATTTAGTTCTGCTTGATTTTTGCACCTCTTCTGTGTTGTCTCTGCATTTTATTTATTTATTTTTTGGTGGCTGGCTGGCACAGGGATCTGAACCCTTCACCTTGGTGTTATCAGCATGTCTCTGCATTTTAGAGTTGTTTTATTTATTTTTAAAAATTTTAACATTTACTTTTACATATTTGTGAGGTACTGTGTGTTGTTTCAATACATGCATACACTGATTCACTTAGTGTAGATAGCATAGTTTTGTACTTGTTAGTTTTAGTTTTTTAACCATTGCTTAGCTCTGTGACCTTGGGTAAAGCTAATAGAGATATATCTTCTTTATACCTCTATTATTTAATCTGAAATGGACATGTTAATATCATTACTGCAGATTGTTTTATTGAGAATAATCTGTTCGATTCCTTGTTGGGTTCTCAATAACTGATTAGATTCAACTGTATTTAATTCATGAAACATTTCCCCAACACCTACTGGGTGCTGGATGCAGAGAAAGAAAGATAATTCATTCAGTCAGGGGCCCTGCCCTGAAGGGGCTCACATTCTAGGAGAGGAGTAGGAGTGATTAAATAATTAATTCTCTGGGTGGAGGAAATAGTATAGTGCAGGGAGGGTCATTTGATCTGCGCCTTGAAGAATAAGTAGGAATTTCTCCATGACATGGGGATGTGTTGAT
Organism: Galeopterus variegatus; assembly: GCF_000696425.1. Lineage (NCBI taxonomy): Eukaryota > Metazoa > Chordata > Mammalia > Dermoptera > Cynocephalidae > Galeopterus > Galeopterus variegatus. The sequence continues at coordinate 55,494 of NW_007728341.1, forward strand.
TCCAGGCAGAGGGAACAACATTTGCAAAGGTGCAAAGGAGTAAAAAAACATCATGTATAACGGAACAAGTCCTTTATATTCCTTGAGCGTAAAGGGTGTGTGTATATTTGTGGAGGGAGAAGAGCAGTGGGGAGTAGGATAGGTGAAATAGATAGGAGCCAAATCATTCAGGGCATAAATGAATTGAAAAACAGAGACATTATACTAATTTACGTGCTAATGATGGGGAGTGGATTAGCAAGGGCATCATCACAAGGTCTGATATGATTAAGTCTTAATTTGATTTGATTCTAGAATAGTTTGTGACTACTCAGCAGTCAAACCCATAACAGGCAGGTACAGTAGTACAGTTAAGATTAAAATGTAAATGACCATGTTTAAAAAAAAAGTTTTTACTTTTTAGAAATATATACCAAAATATTTTTGGATGAAATGGTATGATTTGCTTTGAGATAAGGAGGGAAGGTGGAAGTGCACGGGGCAGTTGGCGAGGCAAGATTAGCTATGATTGTTAAAGCACGGTGATGAATCTGCGGCAGGCTCATGTGTTCATTCTCTTTATTTTTGTATGTATTTGAAATTTTCCACAATAAAAAGTTAAAAAAATGGCTAGTGTGGATATGTAACTATGCTATTCACATTTATATCATTTTGTTTATTTAATCCTCAGAAATTAATTACAGGTGTACAGGAAGTATTGTGGAGGTTCTTGGGGGGTGTTTCTAGCTGAGGGAAATAGTGAAGACGGCATCTGAGCTTTATTCATTCACTTAATTTGGCAAATGTTACTGAGCCCTACTGTGTACCAGGTGCTGTTCTCAGTTGTAAGGATCCAGCAGTGAATGAAGCCAATGAAGGTCCCTAGTCTTGTGAAACTCAATCCTAGTGAGGATGGATAAACAGTTGATGGCAGATGTTACAGACAGCAGAAAGAGCAGGGCATCCTGAGGGAGATGTGTGATATTGGGGGTGAGGACAGCGGGTGATGGCTGCAGTGACAGACAGGGGGTCAGGGTGGCTTGTTGAGAAAGGTAAACTCTCGGAAACGAGGGAGTTGGCCAGGAGGATATCAGGTGAAGAGCCTTCCCAGCCCAGGGCTCAGCTAGAGTGAGGCCCCAAGTGGGGAGTCTGCTGGGGCGTCTGCAGAGCTGCAGCAGGAGGGGCTGGCGGTGGTGCGGGGCAGGTGCAGGATTGGATCTCATCAGCCCTTGGGAGAACTTTGGCTTTTACTTTTAGTAAAATGAGGAGCCATTGGAGGGTTTTGAGCCAGAGGAGTGACACAATCTGATTATGGCTTCCAGTGATTACTCTGGCTGTTATGTGGGAAAAAAACGCTAGGTTGGGGGACATTTTAGGAGGCTATTGGTGCAAGAGACGTTGGTGACTCAAACTGGAACAATAGTGAATGGATGAGAAGTGGTCAGATTTTGGTTAGATTTTAAAGGTAGAACCCATAGAATTTCCTGAAAGATCATCTGTGGTGTGCAGGAGAAAGCAGGGTGAAGAATGGGATGGCTGTGGAGGGAGGGAAGGAAGGAAGACAGCCAGCATGGCAGCTTTTGGGGGGAGGGAAGATCGGGAGTTCAGTTTCAGATATGTGAAGTTTGGGGTGTTCATTTGCTAAACATTGAAGCGGAGGTCAGGTAGGTAGTGGAGTTTAGAGTTTGGGAAGGAGAACTGAGCTGCAGGTGTACATTTGGCAGTCGCAGCCGTGGAGATGGCAGGTAAAGCCGTGAGCCAGGGGCGACCTTCATGGCACAGAGGGAGCCTGCGGCAGAGGAGCCAGCCTCAGGAAGGTAGGAGATGAGTGGCAGCAGGCGTGGTTGGTATTCATGTACTTTTCATAAACTTCATTCACATTTAGGTTGATAATGTTAGTGCCTAGCACAAAATTCTAATCTAACTGGATTTATTAATTACCCTCTCTTTCCCCTTGTTAGTGGGTCTCCAGGGAACTCATGTCTCCTGTTTGGAGTACTCTCTTGGAAGGGCTCAAAACGGGTCAGCAATTTCTTTCTGTAAAGGGCCGGATCGTAAATATTTCAGGCTTTACAGGCCATTTGTCTCAGCTGTTGGAGGCACAAGCAGCTGTAGACACACAGACAGATGAACATGCTGTGTTCCGATAGAGATTCGTTTATGGACACTGAAATGTGGATTTCATGTAATTTTTTAAAATTTTAATTTAATTTTTGGTGGTTGCCCAGTACAGGGATCAAACCCTGGATCTTCGTGTTAACAGCACATGTTCTAACCAACTAAGCTAACAGGCCGCTCTGAATTTCATGTAATTTTTACATGTCACAAAATATTATTCACCTATTGATTTTTTTTTTTCAGCTGTTTAAAATGTAAAAATCATTCTTACCTTGCAGGCCATACAAAAACAGGTGGCAGGCTGGATTTGGCCTACAGGCCATAGCTTGTCGAGGCCTGGCTTAAAAGATTTTATTTTCCCCTGGGTCAATTTTGAACTGGATTATTCTGCCAAATGCTTTGGTTAGAAATCAGTTATGAAGTGGGGTGGCCAGTTCCTTTGAGTCTGTTTTCAGCCACAATCTATTCTAAATATAGGTTATTTGCATCATCTGTGTGGCCTTGTATAGGACATATTAGTCTCTTTGATGGGAGGCTGGTCTAGGCAGTCTAGGATTTCTTTTACCCTAATTCTAGTCCAATGATTTTCTTAAAAAGTAAAAGAAAAGGGCCGAGCCCGTGGCGCACTCTGGAGAGTGCGGCGCTGGGAGTGCAGCAGCGCTCCTGCCGCGGGTTCGGATCCTATATAGGGATGACCGGTGCGCTCACAGTGCTCACTGGCTGAGCGCGGTGCGGCCGGGCTCAAAAACGACAAAAAATAAATAAATAAATAAAAGAAAAAACAAACAAAAAAAACCGAAGAAAAAAAATCCTTTTTGTTTTTTATTTTTTATTTATTTATTTATTTATTTTTTTGTCTTTTTCCGTGTCCGGCAACGGATCGCAACCCTCAGTGTCGCCCCCGTACCGGACCGGGACCGGCAACAGAATCGCAACCCTCGGCGTCGCCCCTGCGCCTCGCTCAGCCAGTGAGCGGGAACCGGTCTGTATGTGGGATCCGAACCCTCGGCGGGAGCGCCGCCGCACTTCCCAAGCAGCGCACTAGCGCAGTGCGCCACCGGGCCGGCCCCTTTTTGTTTTTTAATTGAAACATAATTGATTATACATGTTTTTGGGGGATACAGCATTGACTGCCATCACCTGTGCACAGCATGTGTTGATCAAATCAATATCATTAGCATATTCATTACCAGAAATCATGATTATTCTTTATGCCCCTTCCCCAATCTCTCCCCAACCCCAAAACTCCTTTTGAAACTTTCCTTGTCAGCGTCTGCAGCGGCGTGCCTGCCAGCGTTTCCTCCTGAGACCTCTCCTCTTCATTCTCCTTCCAGGCTCGTGCCTGAAAGGCAGCATTCCTGTGCACTGTCCTTTCTCCTTCTTTTCTCCTGCTTTCCACCCTCCCTGGGGACTTTAATCAGGCCACGTCTTCAGATGCCACCTCTGCATTGGTGACTAGTAAATGGGGATACATTTAGCTATGACGTTTAGCTCTGACTTTTCTTTTGAGGCTTAAAGCCCTTCAAAGTTTTCCATTACCTAGAAGTTAAAATCCACCCTCCTTCGCCCGGTAGAGGCCCCTCTTGGTCTGGCTCCTTGCGCACTCGTGAGCCGCTTGTTCTTTTTCCGTGTCTTCCCTGTGCTCTTCCCTCTGCTACTGCAACCCCTCGTAATCTCTGCCTTCCTACACTGCTACTCCCAGCACCCACCAAATTGATGCCCTGCCCTTCGAGAACCCACTCAGAGGGCCGCTGACTGCCAGGGTTCAGCGCAGGTTCATGTGCCTGCTGGACGCACAGAGAAGGTGAAACATCCGCTCGCTCTGTGTCCTATGCACATCTCTGCTTCAGTGCTTGCTTGTTGCTATAATTATGAGGTCAAAAACAGTTGCGTATTGGTTCAACATCGACTATATTTACAAGTTGGTACCTTCACTAGACTGAGCTCCTGAAGGCAGAGTTTGGGTCCCCACATGGTTTTGCAACCCCAGGGCTTGACATTTAGAGGGTGCTGAGTATGTGTTAAGAAATGAATGAGTCCATGCTTATGGGGGCTACACTAACTTTGATACAGATCAAAGTAGGTGGGCTTCAGTAGGCGATGTTGAACCTTTATATGATTATATTTTATGTCTTTAAATACATTTATCTTTTTCTCTTTTAGGAGGAAAATTCTTTCAAGGATGGTCTCCCACTCCGAGTTGAGGAAACTTTTCTGCTCGGCTGATGCGGTGTGTTTTGATGTTGACAGCACAGTCATCAGAGAAGAAGGCATCGATGAGCTGGCCAGGCTCTGTGGAGTTGAGGACGCTGTGGCAGAAATGTAGGATCGGTTTTTATTCACTTTAGGAAATGATAGAAAATTTCAAAAGAAAGCAACAGTTTTGGATAAAATGTTAAGACTAGAGCCACCTTCCTGGATTTTGCTCCCTGGCTATGAAACATGGGCACCAGGCTTTTTCTTCCATTACTTAGAGCTGAATTTGGTTATGTGCATTGTCCATTCATCCACTTATATAAATATTTATGGCAAACAAACAAACAAAAACAACCAGTTGCCTCTGGCAAACAAATATGGATAAGACATGCTCTTAGCTTGATCAGGGGAATGAGGACTATAACTAATCAAAGAAGACGGCCTGGGGGTCCTCTGAGTGCCCAGCACTTTGCGTCATAGTTGAAACTATGGCCATGCTGGTTCACTGGAAAGGCTGGTTCTGTTCAGAGTCTCTCGGTGGATCCTGGGTCAGAGTTCCTCCTTCCCTCCTGTGCTCTCTGCTCTGCCGCAGGCTCCAGATCAAGGGCCGTTTTGTTTCAGCTGTGTTTGATGCGAGAGTGTCCAACCTTTGGTTTCTTTCTTGGTTTACAAAAGCTCCCAAGGAAGGTACCTATGGTTTTCTCAGATCACTGGATGTTGTATTTGTGAATATAAAGCACATGGCCCCCAAATATTAAGTGATTCTCAAGCAAACCTTGGATAGTTTATTCCCAGGCCTTGCTCCTGTAGCAACACAGCCCCTGTGCTGTCCGGTGGGGCTCCTGGCAGCACCTCGTTGTGGTGGATGCTGCTGGGCCCCGCGGCAGTCAGGCCTGATCCTGCCTCTCCCTCCTAGGACACAGCGAGCCATGGGCGGGGCAGTGCCCTTCAGAGCTGCTCTCACAGAGCGCTTAGCGCTGATCCAGCCCTCCAGGGAGCAGGTGCAAAGGCTCATAGCAGAGCGCCCCCCACACCTGACTCCTGGCATAAGGTAAGAGCAGCCCGGGTCTGGGTGCACCGTCTCCCCATCAGCACCTGTGTTTGGGGGACACATCCTCCTGAGAGCATCTAACTATTGATGAAGAGGAGGGGAGGCCAGGAAAGGTGAATAAAAGAAAAGAACCACAGCAATTCCATTTTTTGGAACTTATTTGACTTGTTTTCTTCTAGACCAAGAAGCTGACCCTTCATTAGAATTTACTGCTTGACAAACAGACAACATTATTTAGAGAAATCCTGGGAAGACAAAACATGTCAATCTGTTAAACATATGAGAATTACTTACGAATTGAATAGCCTAGGTGAGAGTAGCCATGAATACCATAAAAGACCTGAGAAACCATTATTCAATGTGTCATAGGCAATTGTCCATCCCATCTTCTGACAGTGTTTGGAGTCTGTTTATTGCTTAGAATTTCCTGAACTTGTGCTATAAAACCTCCTTGACTTTTCTGCTTGTGGTGCAGGCTTGCTTCTCACATTCAGAGGCGGTCTCCCCAGTTTGCAAATCTAAATAAAAGCCTCATTTAAATTTACTTACAGACTGAAGTGTTGGCTTGACTTCAGAGCTCCCCTCTTTTTTGTTGTTTTTGGGTTTTTTTGCTTGTTTGGATGGTTCTCCGGTCCTGCCTGTGTCTGACCTCCTGCTGTACTCCGGGAGAGCCCAACCTTGCCTTGTGTTTCTCCATCCTGTGTTTATCTGGGTCCATGCACAGAATAGAATGATTTGTGGAATGGTGTCCTAGAGCAGTCAAACACCAGCCGTTAATTTGTACGTGCATTTAGAGAAACATACCAAACGTTAATTCCCAGGCAATATTCCATGTTAGATGTACCTCAGGCAAATGCATTCAGGAGAAAAAATATATTTTAGTGTCCTTGTCAGGTTTCATTTTTTCTCTTTTGTATTAATCATTGTTTTGTATTTTATACTTTTTATTTTTGCAGGGAGCTGGTGAGTCGACTACAAGAGCGAAATGTTCAAGTTTTCCTAATATCTGGTGGCTTTAGGAGCATTGTAGAGCATGTGGCTTCAAAGCTCAATATCCCAGCAACCAATGTATTTGCCAATAGGCTGAAATTCTACTTTAATGGTAAGACTTGAATGGTAATGTGCTTCCTTTCTTATCAGTTCTGTTATTCAATATTCTAGGTAATGTTTATTGGAATATAATGTGAGTAGGGTGGAGTCAGTTAAATATCGAGATGAACAATTCTCTTGACTGATGTCTTTTGCTCTTTGGTAGCCTTTGCTCTGCAAAATAGGTCATCATCTGTCGCCACGTTAGTATCTATAACATAACCTATCTGTATACAAATGTCTGCATTTAGTAAAATGTTAATTCCTATGTAGCCCACATGACTTATTTTGTTATGTGTTATATTTCAATTTTATGAGAGCTCTTATACATTTGAAGCAATTTAGATTCAGGAAGGAGAGTTTCGTTAATGATTACTGTACTAAGGATGCTCTTGGGGAAGGCTCCTGGCCCCTCTGGATGTCAGGGAGCCTCAGGTATAGTTTTACATCATCTCGAGAGTTATATCAGGGGGTGGCTGATATATTTAAATCCAAGTAATATTTTAAAATTTTAAATGTGTTAATAGAACACTTTTGAAGGGTCTGTAGATAGAGATCATTGTAAAAAGAAGTGAACGAGTGTGGTAATTACTCTAACAATAGAAATAATTGATTGAAAATAAGATGGCATTTACTCTTAAGTGAAATTATATATTAACATTTTAAATTTAATGTATTACTATTTAGGGTGTTTTGCCATTTTAACAAATTTTGAGAACTACTACAAGCTTGGAGGATACAACTAACTCACCCCAAGGGGTTTATGACCTAATAGAACCACCTCTACAAGAGGTATTTGTAATTCAGAGGCAAAGCTTGTTTATTCCTGTTCCGAGGAGCAGGTATGCAATTCCAGGCTGTGTGACTTTACTGAGGGCCATTTTTAGCCTTCTCTGTAACTGAGAGTGTATCATCTATGCAAAAAAGCTGGCCCTGCTAATATGCTTCTGTGGATCTTTACCAACTGTTTTCATTCCTGTTGTAAGGTGAATATGCAGGTTTTGATGAGACGCAACCAACAGCCGAATCTGGTGGGAAAGGAAAAGTTATTAAACTTTTAAAGGAAAAATTTCATTTTAAGAAAATAGTCATGATTGGAGATGGAGCTACCGACATGGAAGCCTGCCCTCCTGCTGTATGTATTAAGAATACTAATTTTTTTTCAGGTTATACTTCTGTTTTAGACATCTGATTTAGAACTATATAAGATTTACAACAGGAGTTAAACAAAAACAGCTGTGTCATTAAAAAAAAAAAAAAAAAAAAATTCAGGGCCGGCCCAGTGGCGCACTGGAGAGTGTGCTGCTTGTGAGTGCAGCGGCGCTCCCGCCGAGGGTTCGGATCCCATGTGGAGACCGGTTCCCGCTCACTGGCTGAGTGCGGTGTGGGCGCAACACCAAGGGTTGCGATCCCGTTACCGGCCAGTAAAAAAGACAAAAAGGAAAAAAAAAACCAATTCAATCTTGTTATGTCAATTAACCTTTTGCAAACCCAAGAAACATTATGAATAAGGAACTAAAAATCTTTTAAAACTTTTTTTTTTTTTTTTTTTCCTTTTTTTGTCTTTTTCCGTGTCCGGCAACGGATCGCAACCCTCAGTGTCGCACCCGCACCGGACCAGGACCGGCAACGGGATCACAACCCTCGTTGTTGCTCCCACGCCTCGCTCAGCCAGTGAGCAGGAACCGGTCTGTATGTGGGATCCAAACCCTCGGTGGGAGCGCCACCACGCTCCCAAGCGGCGCACTGTAGCAGTGCGCCACCGGGCCGGCCCAATCTTTTAGAACTTTTAATGACCAGTTGTCCCTGTAATATGGCCACCACCTTTTAGCGCAAGTGTGTCCTCAATAAGGTTTGGCTTTATTTCCCCAAATAATACCATCAACAACTCTTACAACTATAACCAAGATTTTTTTTTTTCTTTTGACAGCTGGCTGGTGCAGGCAACCAAACCCTTGACCTTGGTGTTACAAGATCCCGCTCTAACCATCGAGCTAACCGGCCAGCCTTATGACCAAGATTTTAATGTCATTTTATACTTCATGTACTATTTCCTCATACATTATCTCATTTGGTTCCCATAACAACCCTATGAAGTAAAATATTATCTTCTTTTTACCGATGGGGGGACTGAGGCTCATGGAGGTTGCATAACTCACCTGTATCAAACTGTGTTTATTTTTCTGATTTATTGTTATTTTCTGAGACCAGCAGGGGTTTTATTTCTGAGCGTTTTAAACCCAATGCAGGAAGCAATGCTATACAGCGAGTGTCTTAAGTATCAAATGTGGACATTTCACATATGGCTTTGCCTTTGTCCTGTCATCTAACTTAAGGAAAACCGAACCAAAAATATAGTGCTGAACTTTCTATCACCCAGTGTCCTGAGAGGTAAAAATAGTTGCTGTCTTTGTAAGTGATTAATCAAAAATGTTTAAAGAGGGTCTGGCTGGTTAGCTTTCTTGGTTGGAGTGTGGTGTTGGTAACACCAAGGTCCAGAGTTTGGATCTGTGTACTGGCCGGCACCCGAAAAATGGTTAAAGAATCTTTTTGGATCCTTTTAATATTACTTGAGTCAGTTCAACATAACATGAGCTTGGATGCTTTATAACCAGTGCTGGGGTTGACTGAGTGATGACCGTGCGGCTAGTTTGATGAGGAATACATAGAAATGAGATACAGAGTTCTCTCAGGGATCCCCAATCTTATTGTTAAGAAATGACAAATGATAAATTCCAGATGGCTCTACCAGTCAAAGGTGGCAGTCTGACCTTAGAGAAAGTGATGTGCACGCAGGTGTGCAGCTCTGCAGCTGGTCAGAGGGTCTGTGACCTGAAGGAAGGTTAGCAGCCCCCAGTGCAAGCCTGCAGCACTTGGGGGAGGAAGTTTCCAGACAGGGGAGCAGCTGAGCAGAGTGGGGATGTGCCAGGCACGATCCTGGCTGATGGGCAAGATGGGGTAGTAGGCTTCCCTTCAGCAAGTCCCAGAGGCCCATGTGCTAGGCAGTGCGTTGAGTGTTATCTTTAGGTCATGGGAAGCCCTTGAAGGCTTGTGGCCAGAGAAGGAAGAGTCAGTGTGTTAAGACGGCTGATTTGGTGCCGGCTGATTTGGTGCCGGCTTGTGACAGGATTGCCACGGAGGCAGATCAGTTAGGAGAATAAATTCAAGATAAGAATCTAGATCTCTTTTTTCCCTTGTGTGACATGATAATAAAAGTGGAGGGCAAGGTTGAGTGAGAGAATTTTGTACTTACAAATTAGTGTATATTATGTCCGTATCCTGGCAGAAGAAGAGAAAGTACCATTTTAAAAGAACATTGACTAAAAGAAAGTACTACTTAGGACTAATGAAACAATGTGACTATAAACAGTAACAGAAATTGGGGTTGTCATCTCCTTTAGCCCGGAGTCACAAAACCCAGACCATGTTTTGCACACGTGCTGCGACTGGGGAAGGAGCCACTGCGTCGGCAGCCACTGTGGCCTCCCTGGGAAGGAGGTGCCAGTCTTGTCCCGAGCACCACACTGTGGCTTCCTTTGACCTTCCCTTCCCTCACGTGGCATGGATAGGACTGCCATCCACTATAGAACTCAAGCATTTACCACCTTACTACCTGATGCAATTTTATCTTTGTAAGCATGTGTCTTGGTTTTCAAAAGGGCGAGGACCACATCTTACCCTTCTCCCAAAGCCCCCACCTCGCCCGGCTGAGTGGGTTGGAGCTCTGTGTCTGTGTGGGTGGGTGGGAGTGTGGCTGGGGCAGGTGGGGGGCACTGGGCTTCCTCATCCCAGCGAGCTCGGGAGGCACGCTGGGCAGGCGGGGCCCGCCTCTCTGCAGGAACAGTTTATTCTCTCAAGCAAGACTTCCCTGGGCTGCTGTGCCTTTTTTTTTTTTAACTGTGTCCCTTTTTTTTCCTTCTTAGGATGGTTTCATTGGATTTGGAGGAAATGTGATCAGGCAACAAGTAAAGGACAACGCCCAGTGGTATATCACTGATTTTGTAGAGCTTTTGCGAGAACTGGAAGAATAATATTGATTTTTATATGGCTTATAACAACTTCAGATTAATTTTTAAAAGTTATGGAGATTGATACTGTTTGCTTACAGTTGCCTCTTACAATAACTTGTTAAATAAAACTGGTAATGATTATTTGTACTCTCAAGTAAACTACAGTTAGGACTCCTAGAAGATTGCCTTTTTTTTTATTGTATTTCCTGTATTATGACCATCAATTACCTGGAGAGTTTTATAATCTGAATTCTTTATATGTATTCCTAGCTATATTTTATGTGAAGCCTTTTAAAGGTGGATAGTAAATTAAACACCTTCACTATTGGAAATATGGATTCAGTAGCCTTAATATTGATTTTCCCTTTGGTATATAAATCCAAGTTTTCTGTGTATCAGAACAGATTTGTGGAATTTTCAATTCTGCTTTTTATGTATTTCAGTGTCCAGTATTTCAGGTACTGTATAAGTGTTTTAAGTAGAAACAACCTCCAGGCAGGGAACAGAGTTGAGACTCTCCTTGGTCTGGGCACAATGTACCCCTCCCCCCATGAAGCACTGGGACAGAGGGGTATAACAATTAAACAAAAATACTGACCTTAAAAAATGGACATTTGAGGGCCAGCGCATGGCTCACTCGGGAGAGTGCGGTGCTGATAACACCAAGGCCACGGGTTCGGATCCCTATATAGGGATGGCCGGTTAGCTCACTTGGGAGAGCGTGGTGCTGACAACACCAAGTCAAACATTAAGATCCCCTTACCGCTCATCTTTAAAAACAAAACAAAAAAATTATCTGTTGTGTATCTGAACTTCGCATTTAACTGGGTGTCCTATATTATTATTTGCTAAATCTAGCAATGCTCAGTTTAGGGGCCTCTGGAAGCATACAGCTACCTGAGCTTCCTGGATATTTGAAAATCATGTGAAGTAAAAGAAATAAAAACAAGTTTTATTAATCACAAAGGAAGATCAGCATTTTTGCCCTAAGTGAATTAAGAACTAGCTCCTAACAGCATATATGAACCATTTCTTTTTTAAAGATGACTTGAAAGACCTGAAAGCCAGGTTAATGTTTTATTTTGAGCAGTACCAAGCAAGGGAAATTTCAGAACATGCTTTGAAAGTATGAGTGGAAAAAAGGAGGGGTGGGGGAAAGAGGGCTGGGAAGAGCGTGCAGTGAGCACTGCTGGATAATTAAGTAGAAAAAGGCCATAAGTTTTAATATTGGAAATTACTTGAAAAACATACAACTTAGCCAAATAGTAAAATCTGGCCAAATAATCAGGCAATTATTTAGCCAAATAAATCAGATGAATCAAATTTCCTTCAAAATCAGCATTTCTGTAGCAAGACATGAAATAGGTTCAGCAGCATGTAAATGAGATCACAAACAACGAGGCAGTTGTTTCACGATTGCGAACGCTGCCTGGCACCTCTCTTAGAAGCTGTTTTGTGGCATTTGTACATTCAGTGGTTCCCGGTGCGGGGCAGGACCAGACCTGCAAGTCTGTGAAGAAGCCCAGTGTGCACAAGCTGGGGCATGCCAGCGGGCCAGGGGAGGACTGACGAGCTGCCAGCCCTGTTGGTTCTAACAGCCTGGCTGTTGCGGCCTGCCATCCACAGGGCTGTGGCCTGAACCAAAGGTGGACACAGAGTCTGATCTGCCAAGAAATCATGATGCTCACATAGAACATTTTATACAATTAATTACACAGCCCCTCCTCTGGCTCACAGGCTGCCCAGCTCAGACTGCCTGAGAGCAGCACAGACAATCCCTTCTTTGTGGTGCACGGTGAGTATGAAATGACACAAGAGCTCTGCCAGCTGCAGTTCTGCATTTACTGGGGACAGCTGCAGAATGGTCTCCCAGGAGTGATGTGCGTGGGTTGCACCGGATGGACTCAGAAAGTGGTGGCAGGGTCACATGGCTTCTTGTCCCTGTGACACCACTCTGCTTTTGTAAACAGAAAAAGTTAAGAATTGGGATCAAAAGTTAAGAAGTTTCTCATGATGTTGAGTTGAAACAATAAAATTCCCTGAGTATATAGGAATGAACAAACCAGAGTGTTTTTCCTACACTCTTGCCTGGCAACAGTCAACACAGAAGACAGACTTCTGTGACCAAATGTGTGGGGGTTTCCCCACACCCCAAGCGGTTCTCCAGTGAACACCAGCGGGGTGTCCTCTAATTCAAATCTATCCTGATGCTATCTACCTGGAGACAGCGTCAGATCCCATAGGTTGAGGGCTCAGTCCCGAAGACCGCCCCTCACTTCAATGCCAGCTGAAAGTCCAGGTCTCTGGAACTTCTGACCAGACAGCTATAAATTGGGTTTCCCACAACCCCTCCCTGGGTTCAGTTAGTTTGCTGAGCAGCTCACAGAACTCAGGGAAACACATTGACAAGTTTATTATGAAGGACATCACAAAGGATACAGGTGAAGAGATGTGTAGGGCGAGGTATGGGGAAGGGGCATGGAGCTTCCATGCCCTCCCAGGACCCACTACCCTCCAGGAACCTCAGCCATCTGGAAGCTCCCCAAACCCTGTGCTTTTGGGTTTTCATGGAAGCTTCACTACATAGGCATGATTGAAACATGGACAACAATGTGGGAATGTGATTGGATAAAAAGGGTCTGACCTAACACTAACAGCCTGGGTGGAAACCGGGCAAGTCCTGTTTAAAATGTTCGGCTTCTTCTTGTCCTCTTCATGCAGTTTTCCTTCCTCCTGGGCATGGGGAAGGGCACCTCCTGAAATGTGGGTCTCGTCACATACCATCAGACAAGGTAGGTCAGAGACTTTCTTTATGGCCAGCTCCAAGACAGAAAGGTGAGGAGGAAGATTAGAGTCCTGCTTCATTACACAGGAGTGACTGACTAAATCACTGGCCCCTGGTGATCAGCATAACCTTCAGCCCCTCTCCCCTTCCTGGAAGTTGAAGGGTGGGGCTGAAAGTCCAAGCCCCCATCCTGGTGACCAGCCCCCTACCTGAAGCTACTTAGGGGCTGTCAACTCATTAGCATACAAAAAGGTATCACTTTAGAGATTCTAGGAGTTGTATTCCAGGAAACAGGGACAAAGACCAAATACATATTCCACAATATCACAGTCCCGCAAAGCTTTTATTTTTTTTTTGTCTTTTTCCGTGTCCGGCAACGGATCGCAACCCTCAGTGTCGCCCCCGCACCGGACCGGGACC
>NW_007728341.1:69731-71351 GCF_000696425.1 Galeopterus variegatus
GCGCCTCGCTCAGCCAGTGAGCGGGAACCGGTCTGTATGTGGGATCCGAACCCTCCGGCGGGAGCGCCGCCGCACTTCCCAAGCGGCGCACTATCCAGTGCGCCACCGGGCCGGCCCCCCGCAAAGCTTTTATATGCTCAAAACAAACCCCCCAAAACAGGGATCTTCTGTCTCTTACCCCCTACCCGGACCTCTTTCTCCTTGGGTCTCTCACTTTAGTGATTCTTCTGAATCTCTCTCTCCTGCTGGAAGCAAGTGATTCTCCAGGACACCCAGGGAGGCTCACCTGGCTGCCACCCCAAGAGCAAGGGCCGGCGTGAGCAAGAGGTTCAAGTGGCTGATGGCACACGCTCAACGGCCTTTGCTTCTACAACCCTCAGGATTTTAATGATCAGGGGCAGAAAACTTGGCGAGTGACCACGAGTCACACTACTACTTATTTTCACATTTCCCGAGGAGTTTTGACATCTCCTCGTGTGATTCTCACAACCCTGAGGTCAGCAGTATAGACATTGCTGTCCTGTTTTTAACAGACGGGAAACATGCTAACCAGTTAGTGATCTCTCTGAGGTCATATTTGGAGCTGGAACCCAGGCCAGTGAGTTCCACCACATTCTTTCTCTTGTGCATTATCAGGAGAGAGTTAACAATGCACTGGGGCCAAGAGGGTCCACCCCAAACTAATACTTGACGCTGTGATCACAAGTGTTAACATATTAATACAATAGATGACAGGACAGAAGGATGCAAAATATCCAAGTGGTTTTTATTTAATTTTTGGCTGGCCAGTACAGGGATTGAACCCCAGACCTTGGTGTTATCAGCATCACACTCAACTAACTGAACTAAACCAGCCAGCCTTAAACTATAAATTTAATAAGAAATAAGTTTATAGTGAATTCTTATAATTTTATGTTGCCTTGGCATCTGTTTTGAATGTAAGTTGGAGCTTCTCATACCAGAAGCAGGGTTCAGTCACCCTTGACACAGTTTCCAGGTCTACACCCCCCACCCCCAAGTTCCTCAACGTGGTTGATACAGACACCCACCTTACACAACTGCTCCCTGGTGACCACTTCCCAATGGGACAATTGCTTGACTGGCCCTGCTGACCCTCACACCCTCACGAACTGTGCAGATACGCCACCGTGACCACCTCGCAGTCACTGTGTGACCTCCTGGAACTTGTGCCTGCTTGCTCTAAATCCGCTAACTAGAACTCCCCCTGGGAAACCTGTTTAGTTATGCACTGGATCCCAATAAAGGTGTTGGTCCATGGGTTCCTCCCTCCCCTGACCTCCTTGTGTGTGGCCCCCCGGCGTGCCATGTATCCCTAGGGTCTGTAAGTAATAAAATCGTTGTTGCCATCTCGGGTCTCTCCTAATCATTGGAGGGGTGCTCTCCATCTTAAAGATCCTAAATTAAAACAAAATTATAATGTGGAACTGAAACAAAGGATCTTCATAAACAGTTGTGAAAATAAGGGGAAAGAAGAAGGTTCCATCAAGTTCTTGTTTGTTTTGGGGCTGGCCCGGTGGCGCACTGCGGCCCGGTGAGTGCGCCGCTTGGGAAGCACGGCGGCGCTCCCGCCCGAGGGTTCGGATCCCACATACAGACCGG
>NW_007728341.1:71797-84083 GCF_000696425.1 Galeopterus variegatus
GATCCGTTGCTGGACACGGAAAAAGACAAAAGACAAAAAAAAAAAAAAAAAAAAAAAAGTTCTTGTTTGGAAGAGAGCAAAGGGGTTCTAAGAGGGCTTTAAAAAGTGGTAGGGATGTCCAATGGGTGGAACACTTGCTTTACGTAACACACTTAAAAACCTCTCATGCGTGAGTTGGTTTGTATAAGTGGTATTTACCAGACTTATACCTAAACGAATGCAAAGTGAATTTGGAAGTTTTGAATATTGCCAGTGAAAATTAACAGTGGGGCAAAATAATATGATTCATTCTAGTACAGGGGTTTAGTAAAAGGATTTGACAAACTGAGCAGGAATTTCTAAAATAAAGTGATGATTTCATAAACTAGCTTAATAATAGAATGTTCTAGTCAAAGGTCACCAATGACCAATGTGTTGCTGAGTTAATGATCAGTTTTCAGACCTCATCTGTTCCAGCTTCCTGGTAGCATTTGACACAGGTGATCTGCTCATCCTTGATGACCTTCTTCTCTTGGCTTCCGTGACACCCACTTCCTGAGTTCCGACCTTGGTCCTCTTCTCTAGCTGCACTCGCTGCCTTGGTGAGCTCATCTAGCCTCACTTTCAGTTCTATGTGCGGACAATTTGTGAATGTGTATCTCCAGGCCACACCGCTCTCCCACATTCCAGACTCACATAGCCAACTGCATACCTGACATCCCTACCTAGATATGTGCGGAAGACATCTCAGACTCAACATGAGTAAAACAGAACTCCTCATCTTCACTCCCGCAAATCTGACCTACACCATTCCCCATTCTTCCAGTTGCTCTGGTCAAAAACTTAGCTCATTTTTGACTTTTCTCTTTCATTCACTCCCCACAATCAATTGTCCAGGAAATCATGTTGGCTCTGCCATCAAAATATACTACAATCTGACCATTCTCTCTACTTCTACTGCTACTCATAAGCCAAGTCACCATTTAACATGTGAGTCAGATCATGCCCTTCCTCTGCTCAAAGCCTCCAGCAGATCCCATCTCACTTAGAGCCTGCAACACCCTGCTGACCCAGTGCCGTCCCCTTGCTGGGCACCTGCCCATCTTGTCTGATCGACCGCAGTGGCCTCTGTTGTTCTCAGCACACACCAGGCGTGACCCTGCTCAGGGCCAGTGCTGTAGCCATTCCCTCAGTGTGGAGGGATTTTCCCCAGACATTGGCTGACTTCCTCACCTCCTTCAATCCTGTGTGAAAAGCTATTCTGTAAAACTGACTATGTCATTCTCAGCATGAGTTCTTAAAAAAAAAGATCCCAAGCATGTAGTATGTGAAAAGTAAGAGGATTTTATTGACTGTTAAATGTTCTTGGAGAAAACCATTCACATGTAAAAGTTTGACATTTGATATGAGATTTATTCACACTTTTTTTACACATAAATTCTTTAATTTGTGGGACAGACATAATTTTTCATTCTGACAGGACTTTCACATGATTACAGTCACAAAATTGGCACACTATATTAAAATACTAAATCAAATGGAGCTGGACAAAGTACGTGGCTTTATGTCAATTTATTTATTTATTTATTTTGGTGGCTGGCTGGTACGGGGATGTGAACCCTTGACCTTGGTGTTGTAACATCACGCTCTAACGAAGTGAGCCAAATGGCCAGCCATTACACCAATTTAAATCTCAACATGCGCCACTCTTCATACATGATCTTGGAAGTATCTGTTGTGAGCTTACTAAAATATTAAACAGAGAAATGTCTGAGCTCACAAATAATTGTTTACAAAATAAGACCTCTTTTCCTAGTGCTACTTGCTTGTTACAGAAAAATATTACAAACAAAAATTAGTGCTATTCGAGATGTTCATTCAAAATCACATGATATACAAGTTTCAAACCAGTTTTTTCTCTCTCACATAGAGACATCATGATGAACTATGTGAAGACTGAATCACTGATTAAATGCACCTTGTCCACCTCTACCAGCTTAGTAATGACAATTGTTTACTATGTTGACTGGTTAAAAATGAGAGTGAATTAAAACATTTTCAGGTACTGGATACACTCATAATTTGTTTCTAGTTTGGGACTCAAAAAACTGCTAGAGAAACATGACAAAATTTCTATTTCTTCCTGATACAAGAAATTTGCCTAAAAATCTGTAATTATAAAACAGATTTGCTTTTTATAAAGAACTGGCTAATTTTTCTCATGGTGGGAACGTTATTTAGAGATGATTCTAATTTTAATTCGGACCCTCTTTCCCTGGAGGGTAGGAAGGGGTGGCTAAGTATTATGAGGAATATTCGACAAACAGGGACGTTTCAAAGAGGACTACAGAGCACTGTTACAATCAGTCAGCTGTAATAGTTTCCTTTCTTGTGATAATGTAAATCTTAAAGAAAAGAGGTCTCTCATAAGCTATATACAGCAGTTTACACTTCAGTGTTTCTTTTTCACTTGATATACAATTAAAATTAGTTTATGACAAATACTTGTCACATAAATTTATGTAGGCACATTCCATTCTATAGCTTTACTGGAGAGGCGAACTCTTCAGTGGGATCATGATTCTGGATTCCATTTCCTGAATAAGTGGGACTGAAAACAGGATCAAGATTATTGTGCTTGTTCTTTTCCAAACACATTACAGTAAACATACATTAACAAATAGGTGGCCGAGAACGTTCAGAAGACCTGCTGCTTGAAAACAGAATAGAGTTTTGGAAAACATAGGACTGATCTCATGGGCAGAAATATACAAGCTAATAATAGATCAGCTAGCATCCCATGAGATGTTAAAAAACTAAAACAGATCCAACCTGGAGATTTGTTTCATTTGTGGGAAATTAGCAAAGCCCATATTGTGAGAAAAATGGTGATTTCTCGAAAGGTTCTTTGAACTAAAATAAATTTATATAAAACCAAGTAATATTACGTTTGAATGTATCGTGTACAAAGAAACAGATATGCTATACTTGTAAAACTGTCAATGCTGAGTAACAAATGCTGCTGGGAACTGATGGAAAGTGTAAGAGTAAGCAGCAAAATCACACATGATTTTTTGAACTAAAAGACAAGATAATACCTTTTTCCAGAACAAATTATTGTTTCCTTTTCTTGATAGTATATGGGCTTAAACATCCTTGACATGCAACGTGATTGATATTTACCTCTGGGTTGTACTCAGCCTAATTGTGTTCTTATGAAAATCAAGCAAACAGGGTTTCACAGTATGTATCTATGTATGTATATATGCATGTACACTGTAGATAGGGAAAGTCTAACTTATCAAATTAAATTTCAAAACTCTTTAATTGACATATTAAGTTATGCTTTTGGGAGATGACAATTTTGATGAGAAAGGGAAAGTTTAGAAAAAATGTTATTTGTGTAATAATTTTCAGAGAATACGAGGGTACTTCAAAAAGGTAATGGAAAGATTTGTATTATTTTTCAATACTATTTTTCCATGAAATTTTTGAACTAACCTTGTATAGAAATTTACAAAAAAAGGTGATGATGTAAAGTTTACAGCATTCGAGGGTCTGAAAACTATACCAGAAACATAGATACTTGAAAGAATAAATATTTTTTATTGAAAAAAAAGTTGTGTAAGTATTAAAAAATTGACTATCTCCCCTCCCACCAACCTTATAATTAATTCACCATCTCAGCAACATACTATTAAAAAAAAAAATACCTATTAGCTTCAGGGAGAAAGAACATAATTGAAATAGTATGAAAATAATCAAATAGTTTGCACCTGTTGAAATATTACCTGTATAGTACACCAATTCCTCCCAGCCGTGCTTATGCCATGCTGCATTGCGAATGTCTTCCCTGGTCTGAAGATCCTTGTAAGCTTAAATATAACCACACAAAAGAAAGACTTGAGTGAGATGTAATGCCCTACAGTTCAACAGTACATCTGTTAAGATACTGACTTAGCTGGTCATCTAGTTTTCTCAGAGACTACTTTGAGCATTTAGTACAGAACTGAGAAAACTGTGTGCTCGTTAATATGAGCAAAATGATATTAGGCCTTGTGGGAGAAGCAAAACAATCCTCTTCAGTGAATCCAAAATACATCTTTACAAACTAAGTGAAACTCTTCAATAACATGTTAAATGCATAACTAGAAATCATGAGACCACAGATAAGCAATATCAAATTTAATCTTGCTCAACATTATAAAGTGCTACACAGATCTGGGCGAGAGAAGGTGTTCAATGCAGCAGAGAAAGAGCCGAGCAAAGGCCAGCCCAAGCCTGCTGAGTGCTGTGGTGAAGGCGAGGACAGAATCCATGAGGGGAACTGGGAGGCGGCCGAGGAGAGCTGCCTGGAAGGTGTGATTTGACCAGATGGTTCCTAAAGGTTGGCAAGGACATCACTGACATACAGGAACGCCAAGAAAGGTGCTCCAGGCAGAGGGGCCAGCATGGTCAAAGCGTCACACAGGCATTTGGTGTCATGTGCTACACTTCAAAAGGTGTCTCATATGCATGCCTTGGTTTCTGATTCCCAATCTGGGCAAGTTCCTTTCAACTACTCACCAGGAAAATGCCTGCTAGCCATCTTGGTCTGCAGTGTTGGTCAAGACTAAAAGACTGCCTAGTTCTAGTTTGTTTCGGGACACACACCCTGTGCCACAGGACTTCCTTCTTTCTGTAAGAAAACCTACTCCCGTAGGCCTACCAATTTAACTATCTAAAACCAAATTTCCCTCTACACAGGTTGGGGAGGTTTTTTAAGTTTTAATTAAAAAATGTTTTTATGGTGGTAAAATATACATAACATAAAATTTACTACTCCAACCATTTCTAAGTGTATAGTTCAGTGACATTAAATGCATTCACTGTTGTGCAACTCCTGTTTCCATCCATCTCCAGAACTTTATCATCCCCAATTAAAACTCTGCATCCATTAAACAATACCACCACGTCTCCCTCCCCCATCCCGATAACCTCTGTTCTAAATTGTCTCTGTTGCTCTGTTTTTTCTAGGTACCTCACCTAAGTGAATTCATACAATATTTGTCCTTTTGCATTTGGCTTTATTTTCCCATAATGTCCTCAAGTTTCATCCATGTTGTAGCATGTACTGAAATTTTATTCCTTTTTTTGGCTGAATACTGTTCTATTGCATGTAACTTCCACACTCTGTTTATCCATTCATCTGTCGTGGACACTTGGGCTAGGGAGGCTTTTTAAAGATGGCGCTTGAGGGCCGGCCTGTGGCTCACTCGAGAGAGTGTGGTGCTGATAACACCAAGGCCACGGGTTCGGATCCCTATATAGGGATGGCCGGTTAGCTCACTGGGTGAGTGTGGTGCTGACAACACCAAGACAAGGGTTAAGATCCCCTTACCGGTCATCTTTTAAAAAAATAAATAAATAAAGATAGCACTTGAGGATGCTCCTGACTGAGAGTGGTGTGGGAGCAAGGCCACAAGTCCGGCGGGGGAGGGACAGCATCAGGTATAGGGCCAAGAGGAGGCCTGCTCTGCTCTGACCCGCCTTGGAGCCAGACACACTGAGGCCTATGCCTGGCTCTGCTGCTGAAGAGCTGTGGGTTCCTGACGATTTATCTACCACCTATGAGCCACAGGAATCTCATCTGTGGGGGCAGTTGTAAGGATCAAAGGTGATGATTTGTGTAACAGTAAAATAAACAACACCTGAGAGGTGCCTGCTAAGTCTTGGTTCTCTTTCTCTAAAACATATAGAAACCTGAGGGTAAGTTTTGGGGCAATTGAAAATTCATGTCTGCATATCTCAATACTTTTTCCTATAAAGTAGGAATTGGGCAGTGGATATTTGGGACACTGACTGGGGTCAACAGTGGACACCTTGGTGTGAAAGGAAGGTGGAGAAAGGGACTGAAAAGACACAAACACACTGCAATGTGGCCCCTCATGGATGCTCACGCACTGCGTGGCTCCTGGTGCCGGTGCCCCTGCAGGGAAGAGCATTTTGGCGACTCCTCCTCATCGTGCTGCTGCTCTGTGAAGCCTTGGGTCCCCCCCATGGGACAGAGTTAAGGGATCTGCCCTGTGCTCCCCACAGACTCAGTGAGAGCTCTTCCACTCATGCCAGGTGCCTGCCCGTTTGCAGTTCCTTTGCCTGGGAGTCCCTGCCCAGACCTGCCACAGGTACTGATGAGAACAGAGTGCGTGCCTGGCTTGACTCCCACCAGAGTGCCAAAGCACGTGGTGACAGGCCAAGCTTCCTCCATCTGCTCTGACCCATCAGTTCCTGTGTTCATCTACGCACAGGGAGGTCCAGGAGGGTGAACAGGAGCCGGGGGTCTGACTTTTCAGTTTATATCCTCTAGACAGAACATATACTATTTCTGAAATAATAATAAAAACTACTTCACCCACACCTCAAATCCCTAAAGGTTAAATTACATGTAGTATAATCTCAAAAGTCAGGGAAATGCAGAACACATCAAAGATTGTTTCTAAACCTACTACATTTGAAAACTCTGATACTGATAGGGTTGAACCTCAGCTAGCTAGAAAACCCAGCCTTCCAGGATGGTGCTGCCCGTTGGTGTTCTACGGAGCTGAAGTTGCGGCATCTACCATTCAGTGCAGAGGGAAGATCAGTGTGGGAGGCGGAGCTGAACACAGGAGCCTTGGTCGAAGGAGTGATTGCTGAGAGTGAGGATGGGTCTCTTCCCCAGACTCTACAGGAAGGGTTCCAGGAGCACAATGTAAAAACTATTTTTGCCTCAACTTACCCCTTCAGACTTAGGTTCCATTTAGCCAGTCTGCACTATTTGTTGTTTTCTGAGTACTTCTTATAACCTCCTGTCTCCATCACGGTTCCAGCCCTTCCCTCCACCAACACCTGTCAATTCCATCTAGATCCTGAAGTGTAGCTCACATTCTTTTACAATTTTCCCCAAGTACAGGTAATTTTATATCCTTTCATGTCTCCAGAGTACCCTGAACCAACTCCCCATGTTACCTATCACACACTGCCTCACGCCATGGTTATTCACTCGTTTGCTTTATTCCTTGTTAGATCTGTCATTCCTATCTCTGCAAACCGTGAAGCTAACACACAGGGCAGATGGAGTCTCAACACTTGTTGAAAGCAAACAGGTCAAACCAAAAGCTCTCAGTTTATTGATATGGCCTGGAAATTAATTATGCTTTTCCTTTAACTTTATTATTTATTTATTTATTTTTTTTTTTCCTTTTTGTCTTTTTTCGTGTCCGGCAACGGACCGCAACCCTCAGTGTTGTGCCCGTACCAGATCGGGACCAGCAACGGGATTGCAACCCTCGGTGCTGCGCCCGCCCCTCGCTCAGCCAGTGAGCGGGAACCAGTCTGTATGTGGGATCCGAACCCTCGGCGGGAGCGCCGCCGCGCTCCCAAGCGGCGCACTGTAGCAGTGCGCCACCGGGCCGGCCCTCCTTTAACTTTATTTTTTTTATTTTTATTTTTTTTGTCTTTTTGTCTTTTTCCATGTCCGGCAACGGATCGCAACCCTCAGTGTTGCCCCTGTAGCGGACCGGGGACCGGGAACGGGATTGCAACCCTCGGCGTTGCTCCCGCGCCTCGCTCAGCCAGTGAGCGGGAACCGGTCTGTATGTGGGATCCGAACCCTCGGCGGGAGCGCCGCCGCGCTCCCAAGCGGCGCACTGTAGCAGTGCGCCACCGGGCCGGCCCTCCTTTAACTTTATTTTTTTTATTTTTATTTTTTTTGTCTTTTTGTCTTTTTCCATGTCCGGCAACGGATCGCAACCCTCAGTGTTGCCCCTGTAGCGGACCGGGGACCGGGAACGGGATTGCAACCCTCGGCGTTGCTCCCGCGCCTCGCTCAGCCAGTGAGCGGGAACCGGTCTGTATGTGGGATCCGAACCCTCGGCGGGAGCGCCGCCGCGCTCCCAAGCGGCGCACTGTAGCAGTGCGCCACCGGGCCGGCCCTCCTTTAACTTTATTTTTTTTATTTTTATTTTTTTTGTCTTTTTGTCTTTTTCCATGTCCGGCAACGGATCGCAACCCTCAGTGTTGCCCCTGTAGCGGACCGGGGACCGGGAACGGGATTGCAACCCTCGGCGTTGCTCCCGCGCCTCGCTCAGCCAGTGAGCGGGAACCGGTCTGTATGTGGGATCCGAACCCTCGGCGGGAGCGCCGCCGCGCTCCCAAGCGGCGCACTGTAGCAGTGCGCCACCGGGCCGGCCCTCCTTTAACTTTATTTTTTTTATTTTTATTTTTTTTGTCTTTTTGTCTTTTTCCATGTCCGGCAACGGATCGCAACCCTCAGTGTTGCCCCTGTAGCGGACCGGGGACCGGGAACGGGATTGCAACCCTCGGCGTTGCTCCCGCGCCTCGCTCAGCCAGTGAGCGGGAACCGGTCTGTATGTGGGATCCGAACCCTCGGGTGGGAGTGCCGCTGCGCTTCCCAAGCGGAGCACTATCCAGTGCGCCACCGGGCCGGCCCTTATTTTATTTTTATTTTATTTTATTTTTTTTCCTCCTTTAACTTTAAAAACCTTTTACAACTCTGCCCAGAATGTGCTGGCAGTATTATTCGAGCTGTCACTGAGATGCAGCTCCTGTGCTAGCAGAGAGAGAGGCACGAATAGCCACAACTGTGACACCCAGCACAACACAAGGCTCCAGACACTCAGGAGGAGAGTGACATGCACTCGTGGGGAGCGGATAACATCTGAGCCAGGCCTTGGGAGATACCAAAACGGTGCCTAACAAAATTGGGTGGTGATAAGAAAGGCGACAAGAGAAGAGCTTCCGGGAAGGGCTGTGGGAGCTGCCTCTCTGCATAAAATGCAGGCCTGCCTCTGCGGCAGTGTGGGAAGTTGGTCCAGAAACCAACTGGGACCACCCGTGAAAGGCACTCCATGGCTTTGTCACCCTCTATCTCCCACAGCTGACTGTGCCACCTCTCACTCCCATCCCCATCACACCTCTCAGCACCAGCTCAGCACTTGCCACACCTGTGATGCTCAGATCTGCTGTAGCATTTAAGGTGACTGACTGAGATTCATTCCACTGCCTAGTGCAACTTATTTACTAATGAACTCTTAAGTCAAAAACAAAGGAAAAAATACACACCCCAGAGGTGATGCACCATGTACAGCTGCCCAATCTGAGAGAAGAATCCTCCCACTGCTTCGTTACTGTCCTGTCTGAAGCGAATTGCACGAGCCCTGTAAGAGAAAAGCAGTATTCAGATACTGAACTAGGCAAGTTAAAAATCAGTACATTCATCTCCAAACACGGCAAGTTGTTCAGACTGAAGACTATTTTTTAACGATTATCAAACTATCAAATGCAGTTATTTTAATGTAAGTAAAATGTAAATGCACATATATGCAGCTACAATAACTTCTGTGAGAAGTGGACAGTATTTAATGATTGCTAAAAATACAAACAGCAATTTGAGAACAGGTGCTTGAGCTGCTGATTCCTGACATAGTCCAGAAAACTGGCAGAGGATAGGACTTGTCAACTCCAAAAGTGAGGGAAAGCTGGACATAGAACACCCAAGACGCACAGAGTGCTGCATACAAGGCAGGCAGGGGACCGCCCTGGGTGGGTGCAAACCGGGTGAAGGGATCACACCTTCGCAGAGGCAGATGGCAAGCTCTCGGGCATCGTAAGAGGGACTCTGCGGCCTCCTGGACAGCAGCACAGGAAGAGCCATGATGACGGAGCTCTAGGCCATCACTACCACCGTTAGACAAAGCTGCCTCTGGTTTTCTGCTTTCCTTTTTCTTACCAGAGCCATTGGGAAGATAAGTACCTAAAGGCATTCATTATGTATTACTACATATGGAGGAAAGTGCAAATACACATTGTGTCTATGTGTATAACATAAAATTGTGATTAAACTGGTTAAAACTGAGCACTTGTCAAACTTCTTTAAGATTTCCTACAGCAAAAGTTATCAGCTCCTTAATTTAACCACCTTCTTTCCTTCTCACATCAGGTACTTCATTTTTATATTTAATGATGCATATGAATTCCTAAATGTTTAAAAGTGTCTATTTTTCCAAAAGCAGTTTTCTAGAATTAAAGGCAAAAAAGGAACGGGCTTCAAATAATGTAGAAGAAGCAGTTTAGTCTACCAAGACGCTCCACACATGGGTTACCCAGTAAATTTATTTCAACACTGCCCAGGCTCTGGCCTAAAATCACCTCAGCATCCCAGAGTTGATAGGACTTGGGAAGATAGATTCATTCTAATTCATTTAAAAGAGATGGAGTCATATAAAGCAGGACACTAATCTACTAATATTTACAGTGAGTGACAGAACTCTCCAGGGACAAGTGCCTATGTTGGCTTGACCAGTGTACTCTCTTACTGGAGGCAAACCTCATCGGCACTGAATCATGGGCACAGTGGAGTCTGGAATCAGAGCAAGAGCATCTGGCTGTGAATGGTGGAGCCGGGCTCCTCAAGGTCACGTTGAACACCTCTGCTGTCACCCTCCATGAGCTCAGTGCCACAAGTGGCCTGCCCCAAGCCTTCAAGTTCCTCTGTGGTAAAGGAGGGATCTTCTGCTATTGCCCTCATGTTACCCACAAATAATGCTAAATTCTTTAACCGTACATTTAGAATTAAGAGATCAATATCTTCACAAAAATTACAAATCTGATCGATAAATTATTGAAATCAAGCAAATTAAAGTGCATTCTAACTCAGAAGGAATAAAACTGTCTTTCATTGATAGTGATAAATATTCCAGATTACTTATTTCATTCTGAATTTTGCTAATTCAGTTATGGTAGACAAAGAAAACATACTTGCCTTAGATTGGTAATAATCAGAAGAGTTTACTGAAGAGGAGAAGACCATCTTAAATAGTCACCTATGTGCCAAAATGTAAATTGAATGCTGAACTGGCTTTGTAGATTGCTTTTTAAATTTTTTAAATTAAAAATAATTTTTAAAAATATGACCAGTAAGGGGATCTTAACCCTTGACTTGGTGTTGTCAGCACCACCCTCTCCCAAGTGAGCTAACCGGCCATCCCTATATAGGGATCTGAACCTGTGGCCTTGGTATTATCAGCACCACACTCTCTCAAGTGAGCCACAGGCTGGCCCCGTAGATTTTTTTTTAAATAACTGAATAACCTGAGTGCATCCCTGTGGATTCCATGGTGAGCAAGTCTTAACTAGTATTATGCAAAAATCAAACTAGTGAGTGATCCTATTCTGTAATCAACTAATTATTAGTTATAGGTCAAAAACAAAAGAACAAAAAACATAAACAAAAATCCGTGATAAAACAGTACCTACAATAGTAGTATGCAATCAAATATTTCTTAGTTTTCAGATTAAAAGAAATTCTAACTTGCCTTATTTAGCCTTTGATGATCCAAGAAGAAAAGATTCATTAGAAATAAAGATCACAGAACCATTTGTGTGAGATGGAAGAGATCTTAGAAATTATTCAATGCAAAGCAAGAAATTTCATAACTGAAAAAGGACTAGTCATGAAGCATAAAGAAGTTTCAGTCAATGGAGGGCACATGGGACAGTGGTCCCATAAGACTATAACAGAGCTGAAAAATTCCTATTGCCTAGTGACATTATTGCCATTGAAGAGCAACATCGCAGTACTCATGTGTGTGTGGTGACGCTGGTGTAAACAAACCTACTGTGCTGCCAGTCATACAAGAGTGTAGCACACACAGTCACGACAGTACGTGCACTTTTTTTTCCGTTTGGTTTTTGGCGGCTGGCTGGCATGGGAACCAGAACCCTTGACCTTGGTGTTATAACACTGTGCTCTAATGGTACAAAATACTTGATGACAATTAACAACTGTGTTACAGGTTTACGTGTCTACTATAGTATACTTTTTATCATTGTTTCAGAGTGTATTCTTTCTACTCATATATAAAAAAGTTAACTGTAGAACAGCCTCAGGCAGGTCCTTCAGCAGGCATTCCAGAAGGTGTCGTTACCCTCGGAGAGGACAGCTCCATGTGTGTTATCGTCAATAGACGATCCTGACCCCGGTTAAGCCTGGGCTAACGTGTGTGTGTCCTAGTTTTCAACAAAAAAATTTTAAAAGGAAAAAAATAAATAAATTTATAAAATAGAAAAACAACTTATAGAATGAGGACATAAAATATTTTTATACAGCTGTACAATGTGTTTGTGTTTTAAGCTAAGTGTTATTACAAGAGTCAAAAAGTTAAAAAAATTTTTTTTTAAGTTTATCAAGTAAAAAACTACAATAAGCTAAGGTTAACTTATTATTGAAAAATATTTTTATAAACATCATGTAGCCCAAGTGTGCAGT
>NW_007728341.1:84845-91008 GCF_000696425.1 Galeopterus variegatus
ACCTTTTCTTTTTTTTTTTTTTTCTGTCTTTTTTTCGTGTCCGGCAACGGATTGCAACCCTCAGTGTCGCCCCTGTACCGGACCGGGACCGGCAACGGGATCGCAACCCTCGGTGTTGCTCCCGCGCCTCGCTCAGCCAGTGAGCGGGAACCAGTCTGTATGTGGGATCCGAACCCTCGGCGGGAGCGCCACCGCGCTTCCCAAGCGGCGCACTACAGCAGTGCGCCACCGGTCCGGCCCCTTTACTGTACCTTTTCTATGTTTAGATGCATACTTACTTACATTGTGTTACAGTTGTCTACAGTATTTAGTACAGAAACATGCTGTCCAGGTTTTGGCCTAGGAGCCATAGGCTACACCCTACAGACTAGGTGTGTAGTAGGCTATATAATGTAGATTTGTGTGACTAAATCTATGATGTTCACACAATGATGAAATCCCATAGTGATGTACAGAACATATCCCCATCATTAAATGATGCATGACTGTATATAAAAGTTGAAAGTTAGTAAAAGCAATAGGTTCTCGGTTGTGTTTTTTGTTGTTGTTGTTCTTTTAATTTTTTTTCACAGTTCTCATTTAAAGATAAAGAAACTAAGGGTTGGATCCGTCAAGTAACCCACACCCGAGGCTATTTCCCAACTACACATGGCCTCCCACATTGTGGGAGAATGATACCATGAAATGCCAGCTTAGGAAACGGACACAGCAAGTTTCCAAACAAAATGTTAAGAGTTAACGTAACTACCTCAAAGACATATACAGACACCTCCTCCCCAAAAGAAAAACAGAAAAAAATTAAGGCATGGATATATTTCAAGGAAAAAATGCTCAAAATCTTTTGTTGAATTAGATATCCTTTTATACTTCAAATTATTTTAGGAAACTATCCCAATGTTTCAGAATTAAAAATATTCTTAACTACCAAAGAAATACCAAATTGCAGAAAGTCTGGAGACTGGAAAAAAAGAAAAGAACACCATCAAACCCTAAATATCATTTTGGTTTTTTTCTTTCCATTTCCTATTCCAGGCACTGACCAACAGCCAATAATCTATTCTTATCTTAATTATTGAGGCTTTATATTGTTATATATTTTGTTTCTGTTTTTTCTATTATAATAGGATTTCAAAAAAACAGTATTAAATCATAACGGTGAAAGCTGGCATTTTATTACTTGTGTAATGAGTGTGCTTCTTGTGTTCAACATTAGGTAACTGCTGGGAGGAAATAAATAGATTTATCATTGCTTTTTTGTTTGTTTTTTATTGTCAGCTGCCTGGTACAGGGATCCTTGGAATTCTTGACCTTGGTGTTATAAGCTTCCCCCCATCCCCCAAGCTTTGTCGTTTAAATCAGGGCCAGCAAACTATTGCCCTCAGGCTAAATCCCACCCTCAGCTGACGGGCATTTGGGTTGTTTCCACTTTTTGGCTATTATGAAAAATACTGCTATAAACATTCATAGGCTGGCCTATTAGCTCATTTGTTTAGAGCAAGGTGCTGATAATACCAAGGTCAAAGGTTCGATCCCCACACCAGCCAGTCAACTGCCAAAAAAACCATAACAAAACACAAACCCTCCAAACCAAACCAAACCAACAAAAAATACTTGTATATAAACGTTTGTGTGGATGTATGCTTTCATTTCTTTTGGATAGAAAAGTAGGAGCAGAGTTGCTGGGTCATATATAACTCCATGTTTAGCATTTTCAGGAACTGCTAGACTATTTTCTGAAGTATCTGTACCATTTTACATTACCATCAGCAATACATAAAGGTTCCAATTTTTCCACAAGCACACCAACAGGGGTTATTATCTGTCATTTTAGTTACAGCCATCCCAGTGGGTATGAAGTGGTATCTCATTGTAGTTTTACCTTTTATCTCCATAATGACTAAGGATGTTGAGTATCTTTTCATGTACCTATTAGGCACATGAAATCTTCTTTGGTGAAATGTCTATTCAAATCCTTTTCCCATTTACAAAAATTTTTAAAAATTAATTTTATTTAGGGCCGGCCCCGTGGCGCACTCGGGAGAGTGCGACGCTGGGAGCGCGGGGGCGCTCCCGCCGTGGGTTCAGATCCTATATAGGGATGGCCGGTGCGCTCACTGGCTGAGTGCAGTGCGGGCAACACCAAGGCAAGGGTTGCGATCCCCTTACTGGTCACAAAAAAGACAAAAAAAAAATTAATTTTATTTAAAACAATTTTATTTACTCATTTTTTATTGTGATAAAAAACAATAATATTAAATTTACTGTCAACCATTTTTAAGTGTACAGTTCAGTAGCATCAAGTATATTCACATTATTATGTAACAGATCTCCAGAACTTTTTTATTTTGCAAAACTGAAACTGTATACCCATTAAACACCAACTCCCTCTCCCTTGCCCCCCGCCTAGCCCCTGATAACCATCTTTCCATTTTCTATGATTTTGATTGTGTTGGATAACTCATATAAGTGGAATCATGCGCTATCCTTTTGTGACTGGTTTATTTTACTTAGCACGATGTCTTCAAGGTTCATCCACGCTGCAGCATACAACAGAACTTCCTTTTTTAAAAAAAATTTTTATTATTATTTTTTGTTTATTTTTTTTGTACCAGGTTCCACCCCAGCAGGCTAGAACTTCTTTCTTTTTAAGGATGCATAATAGTCTATGTATTTATTCATTCATTTGCCAATGCACATTTGGGTCCTTCCACCTCTTGGCTACTGTGAATAACGCTGCGATGAACATGGGTGTGCAAACATCTTTTCAGAATCCTGCTTTGAATTCTTTTGGATATATACCCAAAAGTGGGGCTGCTGGATCGTACTGTAATTCCATTTTTAATTTTTTCGAGGAGCCTCCAGTTTTCCATAACGGCTGCACCATTTCATATTCCCAACAGCAGTGTGCAAGTGTTCCAATTTTTCTGCATCCTTGATCTGTTCTTTTGATAGTGGCCATCCTAATGGGTGTGAGGCATTATCTTATTGAGGTTTTGATTTGCATTTCTCTTATGATTAGAGAGGTTGAGCATTTTTTCATATGCTCGTCAGCCATTTGACATTGTCTATTCAAGTCCTTTGCCCATTTTTTAATTGGGTTGTTTGTATTCTTAAGCTGTAAGAATTCTTTACATATTCTGGATACAAGTTGCTTGTCAGATTTGCAAACATTTTCCCTAAGTCTATGAGTTACCATTTAAATTTTTTAAATGATGTCCTTTGAAGGAGTTTTTTAATTTTGATGAATTTTAATTCATCAATTTTATTTTCTTTTGTGGATCATACTTTTGTGCTATATGTAAAACCTCTTTGCCTAACCTTAGGTCACAAACATTTTCTCCTATGTTTTCTTCTAAAAGTTTTATATTCTAGCTCTTACATTTATGTCTATGATTATTTTGAGTTAATTTTTATATATAATATGAGGTAGGGGTACAAATTAATCTTCTTGCAAGGATATCCAGTAGTCCCAGGATCCTTTGTTGAAAAGACTATCCTTTCCCCACTGAATTCTTGGCACATTTTCAAAAATCAATTGCTTATAAATGTAAGGGCTGATTTCTACACTCTTAATTTGACTCCACTGATCTGTATGCCTATCCTTATGCCAGGACTATACTATTTTGACTACTCTAGCTTTGTAGTCAGTCCTCCAACTCTGTTTATCTTTTTCGAGGTTGTTTTGGCAATTTTGGGTCCTTTGCATTACCAATGCCTGCTGGAATTTTGATAGGTATTGTGTTGAACATATAGATCAATTTGGGGAAAAATTGGTATTCTGCTACTCAAACCAAGAAGGAAAAGAAGCAACCATATTACCGAGGTGCTCTGTTTATAGAACAAAAGCAATATTTCAGAAAAGATAACATCTAAGAAGTATATAAAATAACCTCATGAATTACTGGTGGCTTTTTTTTTTTTTTAAGAGAGTCCTTATCTTTTACAGATATATACTGAAATATTTATATATATATATATATTTTTTTAAAAGATGACCGGTAAGGGGATCTTAACCCTTGACTTGGTGTTGTCAGCACCAGGCTCAGCCAGTGAGTGAACCAGCCATCCCTATATGGGATCCAAACCCGGGGCCTTGGTGTTATCAGCACCGCATTCTCCCAAGTGAGCCACGGGCTGGCCCCTGAAATATTTATAGATGAAACAGTGTATCGTCAAGGATTGAATAATCTTGGTTGGGGGATGTATTAGTCTGTTTCTGTTGCTTATAACAAAATATTTGGAACTGGGTAATTTTTTTTTTTTTCCTTTTTGTCTTTTTTCGTGTCCGGCAACAGATCGCAACCCTCAGTGTCGTGCCCGTACCGGACCAGGACCGCCAACGGGATCGCAACCCTCAGTGTTGCGCCCGCACCTCGCTCAGCCAGTGAGCGGGAACCGGTCTCTATGTGGGATCCGAACCCTCGGCGGGAGCGCTGCCACACTCCCAAGAGGCGCACTGTAGCAGTGCGCCACCGGGCCGGACCCTGGAACTGGGTAATTTTTAAGAAAAAAAAAATTATTGCTTACAATTTCTGAGGCTGGGAATTCCAAAGTCCAAGGAATACATCTGGTGGCGGAGACAGTGACCCCTCACACTGCAAGATGGTGGAAGCAGAGAGCAGAGACAGAGACAGACTCTCCTCTTCTTTTAAAGCCCTCAGAATCACACTCCTGACCACCATTATTAACCCATTCACTACTGCACAGTCCTGCAATCCAACCAGCTCTTCAAGGCTCCACCTTTCAATTACCATAATAGGATTTCCCATCCTCTTAACAGTCACAGTGGGTGCTAAGTTTCTAATACCTAAAACTTGGGGGACACAATTCAACCTTCAATGAATTTTAGGGGACATAATTCAATCCACTACAAGGGAGTTAGTTAGATCTAAATAAGATTGGCCATGTGTTGATAATTATTGAAGGTGAGTAATGGGTATGGAAGGAGGATCCATCGTATTATTCTCTCAAGTTTTGCATGAATGAAAAATTTCATAATGAAAACATCAAACAAAACAATAGTCTAGTGTGAAATTATCCTCAGATTTTTTTCCTAGAATTTATACCATGGCCTAAGATAATAAGTCTATTAATAAGACTTGGAAGCTCAGCTGGATTTATAAACTCAGCTGGCCAGTTAGCTCAGTTGGTCAGAGCATGGTGCTCATAACACCATGCTCCAGGGTTCGATCCCTGTACCAGCTAGCCACCAAAAAAACCAAAAGATGAAAGACTTACAAACTTACCATTCAGTAATAAACTCACCAGTAATTGCCCCATTCAATCATGGTTCCTGGCTGAAAAAAGATTTAGATTTTGGTTTGTTAGTTCTTCTGGGAAAAGTTATGGAAAAATTCAGTATAAAAAATACCAAGTGACAAAACTAACTTAAAAATTAACTTTTAATAATGTGGGATGTAACAAATAGTAAAATCTAACAAAATATTATTACTCACTGAATTCCTATCCCATAGAGGGATTGTTATTTTACGGTATGAGAAGACAAGATACACACAATATAAGAGTAAGTCATCCACTTATGGTTATCAAAACCACACGCAAAACAAACAACCAGCGCGGCGGCGCTCCTGCCCGAGGGTTCGGATCCCACATACAGACCGGTTCCCGCTCACTGGCTGAGCGAGGCGCGGGAGCAACACTGAGGGTTGCAATCCCGTTGCCGGTCCCCGGTCCGGTACGGGGGCAACACTGAGGGTTGCGATCTGTTGCCGGACACGGAAAAAGACAAAAGACAAAAAAAAAAAAGAAGATCAGACTCTTTTTAAGTAACATAACTAAGTCCTAGAACAAAGCTCAAAAACATACAAAAGAATATTAAAATATCCAGAAACCATAAAAAGGTAAAATTCATAATGTTTGGTATCCAATCAATAATTACCAAGCATTCAAAAAAGCAGAATTTATGACCCATAAGGAGGACAAAAAAACAATGACTTGAAACTGATTCATAAATGATATAGATGATATTTAGTACACAGGAAATTAGAATAGTTATTATTACTGTATTCCATATGTTGAATATGGACATGCAATGTCAAGGAGAGAGATGGAAGATATTAAAAAGACCCAAATGTAGAGATGACAAATACAATATCTAATATGAAATATATACCATGGGCCAGCCCGGTGGTGCACTGCTACA
>NW_007728341.1:92008-105925 GCF_000696425.1 Galeopterus variegatus
AAAAAAAAAAAAAAAAAAAAAAAAAAAAAAAAAAAAAAAAAAAAAAACAACCAAAACCACACACAGGCCCATCCTTCAGATGCATGAAGTGGGTACCCATTAAGACTTTATTGTGAAATTTTTAAAAATTCAATTTCAAAAAATTCAATCTTGTTCAACTTAAAAAGTATATTACTTCATTTTTTTTCCAGTGTAAAGGTGATTATTAGGTCACCAAGACCTAATACAGTGCTGTATAATTTGTTCACTGGTCACGCTGTTTATTAGTTGCTCTAATTCTACTATGGTACGTGCCATGTATTGCACCTAGTCCTGCATTTTAGCTTGTTCCCCTTAAAAATAGAAATGCTATTTGGAAAAAAATCAAATAACAAATTATGTATTAGAAAGAGCTTAGGGCCAGCCCGGTGGCGCACTGCTACAGTGTGCCGCTTGGGAGTGCGGCGGCGCTCCCGCCGAGGGTTCGGATCCCACATACAGACCGGTTCCCGCTCACTGGCTGAGCGAGGTGCGGGCGCGACACTGAGGGTTGCGATCCGTTGCCGGACACGGAAAAAGACAAAAAGGGAAAAAAAAAAAAAAAAAAAAAAGAAAGAGCTTAGCAGAAGAGAGAAAAATGGGAAAGAAAAAAAGAAATAAGGCGAGAAGGAGTGGACAGGGAAGAAAACAAGTCACATGAAAATGTAATGCTAAACACACATCACAGAGCGTACATTCGGGTTTTGTTGTCAGCGTTAGAATGCTTGTGTTGCTTCACAGAAGAACGAGGAGACAGTTAACTCGCATTTCAGTACTTACTCGAAGTTGGTAAGACCTGAGTTCATATATGTTAGGTCCTGACCGTGGGACAGGTTCATTCCAGAAGCTGAATTCCAATAGCAGCTGATTCTTCCTAGAAAGAAGCATGTCACTTCTTGCCTTACGAAATTCCACAAACTCCTTTAGGTAAAAAAAAAAAAAAATGTGATCATTAAATCTTCTAATATTTATGTTTAAACCCACTTTAGTAACATTTATGTTCCTACAGAGCTGTTATAAATAGTGTAATCAACGGATCTCCACTGGCCTGAGACAGTTCCAGTTTACATCTGCTGAACCAGCGTAATGACTAACAACATTCCCATTTACTCTCAAAATTGTCCAGATGTAGATGACAATCTACATGGTCATCCTAATTATTTACACAATGTAATAAACTAAAAAGAAAAAAAAAACCCTAAAAATAAAACAAACAAAATGACAATGTACACAAATTCAATTTCCTATATTTTTAGATTCTACCAACAGTGCTTGATAGTACATCAATAGAGGTGACATGGAGACTACAAACAGCAGATAATTCAAGAGCCATTTATATTTGTCTGGGAATCTATACAAAGGATTTTCTTTCCTAATGATGTATGGCTATTGAAATCCTCTCTACTAAAATGCACCTATTAGTGAAGGGAGGGGTAGGATAGCAAAGTCAACCAAAGGTAAAGAATACATTGTGGCTAACAGTTCCTAAAGTCGACATGTTAGGTAATCTGGGGCTGACTGTATCTACCACACTGATTTACCAGTTTCAAAGTACAAGTGACTTTCACAATAACAACTGTTATTTTCATAGTATCACAACTGGTGACTTTAAGTTGAAATACAACTTCAAGAGTCCAAATCATAACATTTCTACTATGAAAAATGAACAGTTTACTAACAAAAACTGTTAAGAGTCATTTAATTCTGTATTAACAACTACTATATCATTAGTCTGAATAAGTGAACATTTTTCAAAATCATTACCTGATTTTTTCTGAGTTTATTCATGACTTCCGTGAGGGCTGGATAGCCACCTTCATATCTCCAGAGGTGAACTGAAATACATTTTAAAAGATAGTATACTTTTAGAGTTTCATGATACTGTTACCTTGAAAATATTCTAGGTATGCACAATGTTAGCACAGAACAAAACTGTAACGTGCCTTGTGATGGCCGGTAAGTTACACCATAAAGTTTCAATAAGAGATTCAAACATTAAAAGCAATACAAAAAGCAGTTTTTGCAGTTGGAGAGCTTTGATTATAAAACCAAACATTTAATTAGAAAATTACTTAAGTGGTTACAGTAAGGCTTAAGGAAGAAGTGTTTATTCCAAAGACTTATGCTTCCTACCAGCTTGATCCTGCTCGCCATACCACGTGTTCCAGGTTCCCACCAAAGAACAAGGGTAATGTTTATCTTCATGAATCTTTGGCAACACCTCTTGACTTAAAGAAAAGAAATAGCAGCACTAATTAAACAGCAACAAAATTTTACCAGGTGGACAAAACATAATTAGTAACAGGAAAAAGACCACCTGGTCTGTGTTCTAGCAACTGACCTTCGAACATATTTATGATGATAAAATGACATGCAGAATTAACCTGTTATCTGAATTCTATAGTACTCTAACACCCCACTTATCAGAAGCTTAGGTTTCTGATACCTTAACTATCTAGAAGAGCTGTAAGCAAAAAATAACTAAGATTCCAGCAGCTATAGATCTACTATCTGCCATTTCAAGAAAAAAAAAAAAAAAAAAAAAAAAAAAAAAAAAAAAAACTCTAACACCCCACTTATCAGAAGCTTAGGTTTCTGATACCTTAACTATCTAGAAGAGCTGTAAGCAAAAAATAACTAAGATTCCAGCAGCTATAGATCTACTATCTGCCATTTCAAGAAAAAAAAAAAAAAAAAAGGAACTACTCAGGATTGTGATATTTATAAAAGCTAAGTTCTGGTGGTTCCAAAGATAGGATGAATCAGAGACACGGAATAGTAGAAAAAAAATGGATGAAATAAGAAAGACACAAAGGGAAGAAAGTAATGTTGAATACAGAGGCAGACAATGGGGTAGCACAAGCAGGCAGAGGTAACAGAAGAAGAGAACAAGCTGGTCTCAAGGAAGGAGGAAGAAGACAGAGCTAGAACACAGCACAGTACGGAAGCAACCCCAACCTCCGACAGTCCCAAAGGGCATCAGGAGCCCTGGCAAGGCCATGACAGGCCGTGGCAGGTATTAATTTAACAGAGGTGTCAGATCAGAGCTTGGGTCCATGGAAACCCTCCTGTGGTATAGATTCTAATGTACAGGGAAAGGCAACGGGAAGAGACACAACTACTTTATACCAAGAGAAAAGCTAAAATAGAACAATTATGATGAAATATACACTACAGACTCAATAATGGATGCAAAAGAATACCAAGGTTCAAAAATCAAACCTGTTTCAATTATTTGCTGACACTGAGTGATACTATGCTAGTAGTCACCACCAGATGCTGGGGTACCAGGACTGGGTGTATATGAATAATTAACAGAGAAAAACTCCAAATGTCCCCAGCTGAAAACCATACGTCTTTATGGTATAATAACCACACCATGTGCATTTTTTTGAAGGGTGGCATTTACTTTTTAAATTTAAGGTCTGATATTAAATGTTTCTGATGCATATCCCATGAATGTTCAGAAATAATGTGGCACTGATGAAAATCAGGGTGAGAAAAGACAGAGTAGGGAAATGAAAGTGGGTTTCTTTTTTTGCCACATGAAATGAGCAGGAAGTAAGCATCCCTGAACTGGAGCCAACGAAGAGGAAAAAGCCAGTACAAATGACCCAGGGAGGGTCCAGAAAGGGGCCAGGGGCCTGACAATGGGGACTAGGTTCTTCACCAATACAAAGTCACATATGGATTTGTAGCCAATCCTCTTTGTTGGGAACCCCAAACCTGCTCTTGGAAGCCCTGGCCTTACCTGAATGGAGGTGTAAGGCAGGCAGTACTTGTACCCAGAACTGGGTGGGCTGGGTAGAGAAAATGAAAAGTGTGATGAAGGAAAAAACAGAACCCAAGGAGATCAATCTGACAAATATCTGAATAATGGGCTGCATGGCTGGGTGGAAATGCAGGCACAGCTGCAAGCCCAGAAAGGCAGTCAGAAAGGAGGCTACCTGTGAATGGGGCTTGATGGGCTTGGAGAGGGAGGTGGAGAAGGAAACAAGAGAAGATCAAAATACATGTCAAATGAAGAATGCTCGGCCCTTAGTACGTAACTAATCAAAAAGAACCAAGGAAAATGTTAAGCAAAACACGGTGAGTGACACACAAAGGGAGGTTGGAAGAACAAAGTGATTCTACCTGTTGAGTATGAAGTGAGAGCAAGACATCCAAACAGAAACATGAACAGAAATCACAGACAGGAGGCGAAGTGTAAAAACAGGGCAGGAAAGATCATCCAGGGAGACATCAGCATAGAGAAAAATCTCATTTTATGAGAGAAGACTTAGAAATAAACATCTGCTTTGTCTTAGGGCATTTTTAAATAAAGAGAAATGTTCTGAGGTGAGCAAGAAATTCTGTGCTAATTTCACGAACCATCTCCAAAGATAAAACAAGGTTTATGCTTCTGAAAATTATGCTGATTCTGCAAACAAAATCATTTGTTTTCTCTTGCAAGTAGCAGATAGTAGCAGATATTAAAGACAAAAAAATACTTTTTCATTATATTTGCTCACAACTGATCATTAAAATACTCTCTCTGTTAACCTGATTAAGAATGGATGAGCTTAACTTTCCCTTTGGTCTTAAGGTTCACAAATTCTTGAAGAGAATATTGATCTCATACCATATGAGAATTGTCCACAGGAACTTAGATCCTGGAGAATGGAAGACTTGGGAGTAAATGGCACCTATGAGGGTACTTCAAAAAGTTCATGGAAAGATAATTCTATTTTTCTACCAACTTTTTGAAGTACCCTCATATGTTCAAATATGTACAGAAGTTACAAGTGGCAGTTTTACTTAGGAGTGAAATTAGAAAACAGTGGAGATCACAAGAACATGTGCTCTGATTCTCAACACTCAAAGCTGTCCAGAGATGGAATCTCTCTAAGCACAGGCCGGCAGGAAGGTCTGCAGAAAGGACTCAAGCCCTGGATGAGTAGATGGACCAGATGGCCTTGTAAGGTTCCTTCTAACCTTCAGAGTCTAGTAACATTCTAAAGTCCGATAGACTGTGTGATGATTTAGCTGTGTGAGTGCTTAAAACCAAAATGCTGCTGACCCACAAAGGGCTCAGTTTAAGAGCCTCTGAACATTTGGCTTTGCTAACAAGTGTTAGCAAAGTGTTGCTGAACCAACAAATATTAAAATCATTATTTTTCCCCAAGTAAAGGATAGTTTGGTATACACACCAAATTTTGTTGTATGCTTCTAGGCATTCCGGTTTAACATTGTGAACTGAAACAAAAGAAAATTCAACGATAAACTTATGAACAAAGGGGGAGACAAGCCAACTATGAAGACAGCAAACCTCTCACTCACACTGTAATTTGTACAGACTGCTTGTTTCCTTTTTGGCTAGGAGATTAGAGTGAGCATCCTTTCTTGGATCAACTTTCCGGACAAATAAGGATTTTAACCAGCTGTCTTCTCGAGGTCTGTTATTGGAGGATGTAAATCTCCTATGGAACAACAAATACAATAATTTGAGTCCTATCAGATTTGCAGAGACTTTACTGTCTTTAGGTAATATCACATAGTACGTTGTTTGCATAAATTCATCAATCCTTCAGCAAGCATGCATTGAGCACCTACTCTAGGCACTATTCCAGACACGGGATACCATAAAATGTCTGCTTTCCACAATGACAGCATGCCCTCTAAACAGCAGGAACAGAAGATGTAAAAGTAACTTGTGGCACTCCTGAGAGAGCTTCTGGTTTATCTCTGCAATTTGTACTATGTGTTTTTTCCCTCCTCCAAAGCAATTTTTTTTTTTTTTTTTTGGTGGCTGGCCAGTGTGGGGAACCAAAAAAAGTAATTTTTGACATAGAAAATATATACAAGGATACTTAAAGTAGTCAAATTCATAGAGATAGAAAGCAGATGGCAAATACCAGAGGCTGGGGGAGAGGAGAATCGGGAGTTATTGTTTAATGGGTACAGAGTTCCACTTTGGGAAGAGGAAAACGTTCTGAAGATAGATGCTGGTGATGATTGCACAACGATGTGAATATACTTAATGACATTAAGCTGTAAACTTAAAAATGGTTAAAATGGTAAATTTTGTTACATATTATTTTACCATAATTTAAAAAAAGACTTGATTTGGAAATAGCAGTGATAGTTGTACAATACTGTAAATGTAATTAATGCCACTGAGTTATACAATCCAAAGTGGTTAAAATGGCAAATTTTATGTGTGTGTGTGTGTGTGTGTGTGTGTGTGTATATATATATATATATTTTTTTTTTCCTTTTTGTCTTTTTTCGTGACCGGTAACGGGATCGCAACCCTCGGTGTCGTGCCTGCACCGCGCTCAACCAGTGAGCGGACCGGTCTCTATATGGGATCCGAACCCTCAGCGGGAGTGCCGCCGGGCTCCCAAGCGCCACACTCTACCGAGTGGCCACCAGGCCGGCCCTATGTATATTTTATATACATTTCACCATAATAAAAAATGTAAAGAAAAAAAAGGAAAATAAAATGAATTCTTTCTTTAAAAACTTATTTTACCCCTGAAATAATTAATTTTAGAATCGAGATTTTTAAATGTCACAAAAACTGAAGAATACAAATTAACACATGATTTGCTAATTTTCATCTTATAGCTGAATTTTTACTACACATGCTGTCAGAAAGTGAGGATAAATTTGAGTTAGTAACAAACTGTATTTTATTTTATTATTTATTTATTTATTTTTAAAAGATGACCGGTAAGGGGTCTTAACCCTTGACTTGGTGTTGTCAGCACCATGCTCAACCAGTGAGCTAACCGGCCATCCCTATATGGGGTCCGAACCCGGGGCCTTGGTGTTATCAGCACCACACTCACCCGAGTGAGCCATGGGCCGGCCCAACAAACAGTATGTTAACCACAAATTTTTAAGTGCCTGCTAACCTTAACTCCCATATACCCCAGTGAGCCATGGGCCGGCCCAACAAACAGTATGTTAACCACAAATTTTTAAGTGCCTGCTAACCTTAACTCCCATATACTTGATAGTGGGAATACAAATTGGTATAACCTCCCTAGAGGGAGCATGGCATTATCTATAACAAAACTAAAACTGCATATAACTTTTGGCCCAATAATTTCACTTGTAGCTATGTCCCACAGGCAGCTATATTTAGACAAGTGCATGCACAAAGCTGAATGCACAAAAACGTTCATTACTGTCTTGTTTCAAGTCTTCTCCTGCTATAGGCAATTTGGATATCCATTAATGTGGACTGGTAAAATAAATTAGGAAATACCCCAAATCAGAAAATATGCAATCATTAAAAAGAATGAGATAAATCGACAAGCACTGATGTTCTGACATCTCTGAGATAAATTGTGGGGGGAAAGCAGGCACAGGACAGCACCATACATACACACACCAAGTAAACTGTCAATAGCGATTACATACGGGGAATGTGACTGGACACAAGACGGGAATAAAGATTTTTCCTTTTTGCTGTATAACCTTCTGGATTACTTGAAAATTTTCTATACACATACATTATTTTTATTTTAAAAATTAGCTAAAATATCTAAAAGTGCATGTTTAGAAATCCTTCTATAGGTAAGGTAATTCCCTGTAACCACTGAAAACAAGGTTTTAAAAATTAGAACTTGGTTGAGACTCAACCTCTTCCCAACTTCACATAACTATGATCATATGACAAACTATGTCCCTTCATTTTCTTCATTTTTGTTCAAATTTATGTATAGTAAAATATACTTTTTTTGTATACAGTTCTAGAAGTTCTGACAAATGCATAAAGTCATGTAACCACCACCATAATAAGATATGGAACAGTTTCTTCACTCCCTAAAATTTGTCCTTTTGTAATCAACCCCTCTCCTCACTTCTAGCAACCACTGCTTTGTTCTCTGTCCCTATAGATTTGCCTTTTCCAGAATGTCTTATATGAGGAATCATAGAGAATGTGACCTTTTGAATTGGTACCCCTTCTTTCTGCACAAGCCCTTTTATAATTGCGTATCATCATCTCTGGCCAGGGCTATTCCTGCACACTCTTTATAGTTTTGATCTCTAATACACACATAACTTATTTTCTGCCTTTTCCTAGATCGTGCCAGGAGCAGTCACATGCTGGGATTCCAAATGGCCAACATAAATGCTCAGGATCTTCGCCAGTGCTTCAAAACAAGGTCGTGATGCAGACAGGCCAGTGTGAACCTCTTCTATAGAAACACTAAATGATTTTCTGCAGACTACTTCTAATCTGTTTAGCAGGCTTGCTTAAGGACACAGACAACACCAGGCAAATATGTAAGAGGTAAAGAGAGAGTGACCCCAGGTATTAAGGAAGGGGACTAGGAATTTAAGCAAAGGCCACAAAAAACTCTCATGAAAGCAAATTCCCCATTGCTTTATGAGATGAACATGTGGATTGCACATTATAACCATACTAATTCCTATTCTTATTCAACAATGGTACTTCAGAAATTACAGCACTCTAAATTTCATGTTATATTGGCAATCTTTTTCTTTTTTTGCTTAAAAAAATCAACTTGTTGGGGCTGGCTAGTTAGCTCAGTTGGTCAGAGCACAGCCTTATAACACCAAGGTCATAAGTTCAGATCCTCATAGTGCCCAGATGCCAATTAAAAAAAAAAAAAAGTCAGCTTGCTACTTTATTGAACAAACATCACAGAGCAATATTCTCCTCATGTTTCTTTAATTTAAAAACCAATTCACAGGATATTGTCTGAAATACCTAAAAATCAGATTAAAAGATTTTCAAGTGATGTGAATTTACAAATATACAAACATCAAATATATAAATATAAAATTAACAATAAAATGCTTTCTGTAAATAATGATCAAGAAAGATAAAAGCAGTTTTTCAAATCCTTGAAAGATTAAAAAGCAGCAAACTCACATTAAACAAGCAAAATAACAATACCAGTATATGCAATTTTCTTGTAAGTTTATTGGATAAAACATACAGCCCTAAATGGTGTTTGTAAAAAGAAGCTGAAGATTCTTCTACTTTGCTTTATACTATATGTTAAGGCTGGCTGGTTAGCTCAGTGGGTTAGAATGTGGTGCTGTTAACACCAAGGTCCCAGGGTTCTATGCCTGTACTGGCGTGCCACCAAAAAACAAAAAATAAATAAAGTAAGAAATACTAAAGTAACCACGACTAATAGTTTTTAATGTATCCTTCCAGGGATGCATAGACAAGCATATATTATATGTACAGAACTTTTTGAAGACTTCTCATATATGCTGATTTTCAGTTTCTATGGCATTCAGTACTTTATAAGGGAGCATAATAAAGAATTTATTGGCAGGCTAAGTCTGGAGGTCAAAATATCCCAAAGTAATTTTTCTCCTCCTCTTTAGAACTCAAAGGGATTAAAAGTTAATAAGCATACACTTCCTGTTAGGGATTGAACTAGGCAGTTAGTCTATGTAATCTCATTGAATCCTCAAAACCACCTAGCAAGGTAGGTATTAACACATTTTAAAGATTGGCTCAGAGAGGCTAAACAGCTTGAGTTAAGAAGTGGCAAAATAAAAGTATGAACCGAGATTTAACTACAAAATTCAAAATATTCTCAATAATAAGGGATGTCTCCCAAACAGAAATCTCCCCAATTAAGCATTCATTCCATATTTTAATAATATCAGAAGGATTCACCTTAGGATGAGTAAAATGAGGTAAAGGACAGGAAATGCTTTATAAACTAAATATGCAGAGCAGTGCATGAGACTAAGAAAAAGTCAACAAAGGATACACAAACTCTGAGTGGGCTTTACTTGTGAACTTGGGTAGCAACTGCCTTGACAAATGAAAACGTCTGGCCTAGTATTACCCCCAATTGACTGTCAAGCTTTGAAATACTTTGAGTGTCAGGTGACCAAAGCTGCCTAATGTGCCTGGTCCATTAAGTCCTTCACACCAAATCATGGAAGGAGCAGAAGCAGCTATGCCAACAGCTGCAAGTGAGGAGATATGGGCTGGGCCTGGAGTCTCTACCGAGAGTGACAATCACCAAGATCAGGAGACTTTATAATATTATGCATGTTGGGTGGCACTTTACAGAGGGTAGGGTACAGAACAGCATATTTTACAAAACATTCCATTTATTTCAAATAGAATGAGCACTATATGCCAGGCTCTGTGGATATAAAGACAAACCAGATGCCAAACCTGTTTAGTCTCATGGGAAAAACCTGTCAGTAAACAGCCAGAGTGATCATGGATACTGCAGACTTATACATACATGCATTGTGCACTGTGGGAGCTTAAGGGAACAAACCATCAGCTGGGCTGGGAGGAGTGAGAGGGATTCCAGTAGAGACACAAGACAGGTGGACAAGGCAAGCGATAATCTAGTCAAAGGGAACAACATGTACTGGGGCATGGAGCCATGAAACTAAATGGCATATTTCTGGAACAGCAAAGAGTTTGGTAAGGCTGGAGAACAGGGTGTGGGAGCACAGGGAGAGAGATAATGAGAGGGCAAAGAGGGTGGTGGTTAGGCTCTTGTGCACCATGCCTTTCAGCTGGGCTTTGTCTTGTACATGGTGTAACAACAACAGGTTTTCACAAAGATCTAAGTGTATAAAGCAGCCTGGCAGTGGTATGGCAGGTGATTGCAGCAATAAAGGCAGGGAACATGGCTCCTGGGCTCCCTGCTGGCTGCCATGACCAGCAGCACCAGCTGACAGGACAGACCTAAGGCTGGTCCTGGGCTAGGACGATGGCAATGGGGAAGAAAGACAAGGAATGCATTCAGAAGATACTCTTGAGGTGAAGAGGATAAGGCACAGGTGATCAGACGGGGAAGATGGTGCTCTGGTTTAGTCATAGCGAATAGAAGAAAGGAAACATATTTAATGTTGAGATCACAGGACGAGGCAGTAGTACCACAGTGGGCATGTGACCAT
This sequence comes from Galeopterus variegatus, assembly GCF_000696425.1. Classification (NCBI taxonomy): domain Eukaryota; kingdom Metazoa; phylum Chordata; class Mammalia; order Dermoptera; family Cynocephalidae; genus Galeopterus; species Galeopterus variegatus. Next base: position 102,938 of record NW_007728341.1, read on the forward strand.
CAAATATTTACTGACTGCACTGCACGTGCCAGGCACCGGGCCAGGCAGAGGACACAAAGATGAGTAAACCTGGCCCTGACTCCACAGAGTTCAGTTTGCTGGTGGGAACAAGGAGACAAACACGATCGCAGCCCAGGGTGAGATAAGCTCTTTGTAAGAGACACAAGGTGGAAATTGGGGCTGGGGTGGGGGCAGAGGAACTGAAGTCTAAATTACCCTGGGGGAGACATGGATCAGCTCTCTGAAGAAGTACCTGTTGAGCTGAAGTCTTGAAAGATGAGGAGCAGTGTGTCAGGTGGATACCCACGGGAGGAAGACATTCTAAGCAGAACTAATATCTGCCAAAGCCAGGAGTGTGCGAATACTGCAGAGTGAGGTGAGGAAGCACAGCCTGGGGAGGGGGCTGAGCTGAGCAGAGCTAAGGAAGATGTGCTGGCAAGTTTAAGACAGGCCGAGTCTTCCAGGAAGACTTTCCTCCTTTGTGAGACCGAACTTACAAGGTCACCCACGACACCCCTATTGGCAAATACAGTTTTTCTGGGGAGGGGGCTGAGCTGAGCAGAGCTAAGGAAGATGTGCTGGCAAGTTTAAGACAGGCCGAGTCTTCCAGGAAGACTTTTCTCCTTTGTGAGACCGAACTTACAAGGTCACCCACGACACCCCTATTGGCAAATACAGTTTTCTTCTGTCATCTTAACCTTTTAGCAGCATCTGGCACAGCTGACCACTCCCTCCTTGAAATACCTCCCCCTGGGCACTGTCACATAACTATGACCTCACTGGCTGCTCCCTTTCCCATATTCAGCCTGCAAATGTTGGCATATCCCAGGGCTCATTTTTCAGCCCCCTCTGTATCCATACCCTCTCCTCAAGCAACCTTATCCATTCCTATGGTTTTAAAAAAGTTTTACTATGAAAAATTTCAATCAAATACAAAACAGTATAATGAAACCCATGTATCTATCCACATTTATCAACATTTAGCATTTTTATATGTTGACAACTCCCAAATGTTACCTGCAGCCCAGATATCTTTGAGGAGTCACATAGCTGGCAGCCTATTTGGCTTTGCCATCTGAATAGCACACAGCCTTCTCACACTTCACCAAGTTCTCAACTGCTCTGGACCCCTGCCCCCCATTTTCCCCACCCCCTGAATTACTAGTAAGTTCCTGAATGGTCTGTATATTGTATTCATTGAAATTTCCCAACAGCCAACAGTGCTTGGCACATGTGGGCACACATATATTTACAGAACAAATGACTTAGTAAACAGCACCAGCATCCACTCAGTTGGCCATAACCCTTCATTCTGTACCCTCTCCAAAGTCACACTGATCTTTTAAAAACTCAGATCAGATCATGTCGCACTAGAGTTTGTAACTTTAAATGTCTTCCGCAGCTCTCAGAATAAAATCCAAGCTCTCTAAGGTGGCCTGCAAGGCCTGGAATACCTGGCCCCTGTTCCTTGGCACTTCTTCTCTAGCCAGTCTTCCCTTCACTCCTGCACTCCAGCCTCCTAGACTTTTCCCGGTATGCCTGACTCCTTCCCACTGAGGCTTTCTCACATACTGACCCTTCAGATCTCAGCTGGATGTCACCTTCCTGGAGAGGACTTACATGAGCCCACACAGAAATTTCCCTAGTTTTCTCTCACAGTGCCCACCTCAATCTGTAAGTCTGGGTGGGTTTTACCTCCGCCACAGCTTCCTGGTGACAGCGACTGTGGCTGCTGGGCCCCATTGCATAGAACTTCAAGTACATCATACGAATTCAACGGCTGATAGAATTAGCGAATTAACTGGGCCTAGGTTGATTCCTAGAGAAGGCTCACAGTCAGGACAGACTGGAGGCCAGGAAGGAGTAGTCAAAAGGAACAGGGGAACCCAAGACAGAAATCAAAGCACCAACAGGTCAGATATAAGGACTCCTGTGTCAACAGCATTTGGCCCCAGCAAGAAGTGGGGGTACTGGGCAGAGCCAGGTCCAAATTTCCAGTTTACTACCTTTGTGACTTTGAGCACTTTAAGTAAACATGTTAGGTGAATACCTTCAGTATCAACTGCCACTTTTGGAAAGAACAAAATGTGAATTTCATGGGCTCATATCGCTCGTGTGAAAAAAAATAAGACGCAGTTGATGCTCAATAACGATAAACAAGAGTTTATTAATAAATCAACTTGGAAACATAAACATCAAATTTAAATACTTCGGCTAAATTTAAATAAGTTGGACATTGGTCCTAGGAAGGGCACTGGGCTTTAAGCCTGACAAACTAGGGTTCAAATACCTTTGCTGGTTATGTGTCTCTTGCCCTCTGAGAAGTTCCGTCTCATCTCTGAGATACAGATTCTATTATTTACTTCTTAAGATTGCAACTAGAATTAAATTAAATAAGCTGTATTATATAAAGGTCCTTGGCCCATAGTAAGAGTTTAACAGTTCCTTCCCTTTTAATTGTCACCTATATTTTCTAGAGGCTATTTAATAATAATCTTAAAAAAACTCCAAAGGCAACACTTAAATGACCTAAAGTAAAGTGAAAGAGAGAGCAGATGATGGGTAATTAGGATGGGCTTTGGTTTCTGAATGTGGAACGGTGCACGTGGAACTGTGACAACCCAACACCGAACCCAACGAGGTTAGAAAAAACCGTTTAAACGTGAACCCGACGCCTAAATACTTGGTGCAGGTGACTGCGAGCACTTCCTGAGCCACAACCTGCGGAAGGTTCGGTCACAGGCTGCAGGCAGCGCGCACGCCTCCCCCCACGCCCACTCTGCACCCGGGCCTCGCGGGGACGACGCGCTAGGTCACTTCCCTCACGCCACCTACGAGGCGGCTGTCACCGCGGGCAGCTCTGGGGCCCTTGGCCCGCGCTTTTGGCCACGGGTCGCGCCGGGCGAGGTCCCTCGGGCCGGGCCGAGCAGCGGGAACCCTCCCCGGCGAGGGCGGGGCCGCCCGGCCCGTCCCCGCGACCTTGAGCCC
>NW_007728341.1:106999-111795 GCF_000696425.1 Galeopterus variegatus
GAGGCGCGCCCGGCCGGGGGAGCCGGTCCCGCCGCGGGTGTGCTGGGGGAACAGGGCCGCGGCGAGGACGCACACACGAAGATCCGAGGAGGAGGCCCCTCCCGGAGGCCTTCTGAGGTTTACACCACGTGAATAAATTGCCATGTCAAAAACATAACACCTTAATAAAAGCTTTCTGAATGGGAACCCGGTGGGCCGGTCTAGGGGACGGATGTGACAGGACGGCTCCAGCGCGTCAAGCGTTGACACCGGGAGGCTCGCAGGACGCGGAGGCAGCACGGAGGGCGAGCGTGTCACGCGGCGCTGCGAAGGGGAGGACGGCCTGGGACGAGCTTCCCGAGGAGCTGCGAACAGCTCCGTCCCGAGGCTCGGAGCGTTGACCGGCGGAAGGAGGCAGCGCATCCCTGGCAAAGGTGTGGGTGGATCTGGAAAATGGGGAAAACGTATTCTGTGCGAAGATAAACGAGCCGCAGATGTAACCATAAAAACCGCACCCAGGACAAGGTGGACAGAAAGCGTACTAGGCACGGAGAGGAGGCGGAGAACTGGGGAGGAGCACGGGCCAACAAGGACAGCATGGCAGGGGGGCCAGCGCCAGGCTGCAGAGAGGAGACGCCCCCAGCACCGGGCAGCCTGCAGGTCTCTGCGCAGGGGGTGGGGCCGGAGCGGGTGTGTGGACCGAAGGGTTCTCAGAAGCTGGTAATCTTGAGGGCCAAGGGAGGAGTGTCAGGGCTCAAGGGGTGCAGGAATTTTCTGATTGGGGAAGAATTTGAACATGTTAATATGGCATGATTTGAACATGTTAATAAGGAACCACCAGGGAGAACAGGGTGGGTCCTGTGTATGGAGGACGCATGGCAACAAGGATTTGCCCCAGACTGGGGAGAGGCACCTGTCCCTGGGAGGCCAGAGGCTGTGTGGCTGATGGAGTTCCTGACCTCAACTAGCACGTGCTTAGTGAGGCTGTGTAGACCCAAAGGGAGGCAGAAGTGAACTCTCGCAAGGAGAACACGTGTCCCGGTTCTGCAGAGCAGGAGGCAGGGCCTCTTCAAGTGTGGATGTGCCCTGTGACTTTCTCACATATTTCCCCAATTTCTCAGCTTTATTTCATGAGTGAAATGCTTTCAACTCTATTTCGAAATGTAAACTTGGTAGTTAGACATTTCTTTGCTGACCTTGCTTTTGTTATTTAGTATCAGGCCACTTATTCTGCATTTTTTCCCCTCCACTATCATTTTGTTCTGGAGTTCCATTAACCTAGTGCTTTTAATTGAGGGTGGCGAGATAAGGGGACCCAGGTGTGTGGCTTAGGGTATTCAAAGCCACAGAATAAACATAGCAAGTCTTCCTGGAGCATAATTTTTACAGCAAGATTTTCAGAAGAAATTTCTGCTTAAATAAAAATGATACATTACAAAGTATATGTAAACCTTTAAAATATCCTAGAGACGGCTTGAACTCTGTCCCAGGGCTGTTGGTACAGGTGTCCTGTCATCTGCTGGGAGCACCACTTAGAGAAGCCTCTGCGATGCTCTGCAAGAACCCTTCCAAGCTAACAGGCACCACATAGCTCCACCTGCCAGAGATCTAGACTCTCTAAGATGCTTCCCTTTCACTCGCCTACCCTGGCACCACGCCGAGAGTTTGACTTCGGAACATCAGCTGTCTAATCTCTTAACTTCTCCATGCAACTCGGTTTAGGTTTCAGGACCAGTCTTTAAACAGCTGTCTCCCCACCTCTAATCTTTCCCCTTCAAGTCCATCCTCTACACTAATGCTGTTACCTTAATGGAACTTAAAAAACTTTAATTAATCCACCATTACTTACAGTGTAACTATTTCTCTGAGTTCCACCCCTGTTCCAAATGTCCCAGCAACCCTCACCTGCTTCTAGAACCCCTAGTCATGCTCCTCTCTCTCACACTTTGAGGACTTGCCTCTGCCTGGAATGCCCTTTCCACAACCCTCATCTACTGGCCTGGAGACTCTCCCTTTAACACTCAGTTCTAGCCCCCTCTCATCTCTCCTGGGAAGTTACCCTAATCTTCCCCCCACCCATGTCCTCCTGTCTGCCATGAAGTCACCTGTGTATACCTCCCCCACTAGACTGTGAGCCCTGAGAAGGTGGGCAAAGCCTGTCATTGTTGAAACCCTGTGCTTATATGATACACATATTAGTTAAAAATGGGATATACCCCAATTCTCTCTAGGAGCCAGAAAACTGAAATAAATGGTTCAATGTTTCCTCAGGTCCAAGTTATTACAGTTTATAATTAATGGCAACAAAACTCAGGAACTCTCCAACTCAAATGCACATGTGAGAAGTCCTACAACTTAATATGTCAGATTTTAAGAACTCATGCCTATTTAATCTAGCCTAGGATATAAGAAGTGACGCAGAACTTAAATTTTTTCTTTTTCTTTTTGGCGGCTGGCTGGTATAAGGATCCGAACTCGTGACCTTGGTGTCTTATCTCTAAGCTCTAACCAACCGAGCTAACCAACCAGCCCTAAAATTTTATTTTCTACATGTCAACATTTTTATTCATAAAGCTTAATCTAAAAAAAGTCTGACCACGAGCATTTTAATAATTTCACCTTGAGAGTGGTGAAATCAGATAAAAAGTTAAATTTATTTTGAATATATAACTTCAAAAATATTCACTAGTGTTATAACACCAAGGTCAAGCGTTTGGCTCCCCATCCCAGCAAGCAGCCAGAAAAAAAAAAAAAATTTTTTTAGTATGGTTTTATCTATTTACATCAAAAGGTTTTCTTCTCCCAAAATAAAGGATCTAAGACAAATTCAAAATTCCTTTGAATGAAAAACACAAAACCAAAAATAAATCTTCTAAAACAGTGAGCTTACAAAATAATGCAGCAGATTGGTAGGCACACATAACGTGAAAGTATATTCACTGAAAAGAAAATCCGAAACATGACCATAAACCTTTATGAAAAGTTTTAACAAGCCCTTTACTTCATTTACTTTCAGCTATCTAACAAATACAAGAGAAACTGGACACAGTTTGTGATGAATCTTAAAAAAATTTCTTTTTCCATAAAGCAAATGTGTAAATCTTTCCCTTTGGCTCCTTCCTCCAATCCTCCTTCACTGTGTTGAAGATATATTGAGTTCCTCCAGATTTTTGGTTAAGGGAGTGGTTTCCAAACTGACTGGACTCTCCAGGTAGGTAGTTCCTGCACAGGGTTTTCCTGTCACGGGATCTATGACTTTTCCAACTTTGAAAACGATCTCAGCCAGTTCATGTTTCACATGCTTCGTTCGTGGAACAGGTAAAGCTTTGAGAAGCACAATATCCCCAACTGTGCACTGCTGAAGGGCATCGTGAGCAAAGTAGGTTTTTCGCTTATTAAAATACTGTTGGGAGAAGGAGAGGAACACATCAGTAGTTCCCATCCATGATCTGGCAGTCCAGTACAGAGTATGAAAAAATAATGCAAGAAAACAAGCCAGGACTTGGGAAAAGAAGAAAAGATAATTAAGGAGGCTTCTAGTACAAAAACTAGCTGCTTAACTTTTGGAAAACACACAATGACTTTTCCAGAGTTGATCTTGTCCCGAAGTTCTCCAGCCAATTCCCTTCAGTACCCTTGTTCTATCAATTACCCACTCTCCTTACACTATTTAAACTCCTACCTTCCCACTGGAGCCTTCTCCCCAGCCTATAGACATGCTATTCTCACCACTAACTATGCGAGTCACTTAATCACTCCAAACTTTTTTTCTTCTTTCCCACCATAAAATGAAACTAAAGCTCTTAGCACTATGCCTGGCTCAAAGTATTCCAAATAAACCACATATGATAACTAGAATCACCTACTCTTCATAAAAATCCTGCTGTGGCAGGTATTTTCATCTTACAGATGAGAAAAACAGGTTGAGGGAGGTTAAGTAATATGCACAGGTGGTAAACAGAGTCAGTATTCAAACTAAGATCTCCTTAGGCCAATAATTTTGCCATCTCTCTTTGGCTTGCTCCTGTGAAGAGCGTTTCTATCTACCTATGCACCAACCTTGAATACAGAAACTATCCTTGGCACTTGCCCCTCCCTCCCTTGCACATCTAACAAATCAATGACTCTGTCCCTTCTTCCTGTAATCTACTTTTTTCCATTCCACTCCCACTGCCCCAATTTTAGTTCAGGTTCTTATCATTTCCATTCTAGACTTTTACAATAGCCTACCCCCCCCAAATTCCTCACCTCCTGTCCTCATCCCTATCCCTACGTCTCTAAGTCTGTCTTTCCCTTGCTTAAGAGATGAAATCCAGGGCCGGCCCGGTGGCGCACTCGGTAGAGTGTGGTGCTTGGGAGTGCAGCGCACTCCCGCCGAGGGTTCGGATCCCATATAGAGACCGGTCCGCTCACTGGTTGAGCCCGGTGCGGGCGCGACACCGAGGGTTGCGATCCCGTTGCGGGTCACGAAAAAAGACAAAAAGGAAAAAAAAAAAAAAGAGATGAAATCCAAAACTCAAAAGACCCTTCACAGTCCAGCTCCAATTGTCCTTGCCATTTATTCAGTGACTACTAAGTGCCAAGCTATGGGCTCAACTTTGCCAAACCACTTGCTGTTTCTGTAGAATGTCATGCCCTACCATGTCTAAATGAACTTCCATAAACTACTCATCATCGCTGGAATGACTTCCCCCAACCTGGTCCTTTGGATAAAATCCTACTCGAGATTTGGCTCAGATGTCTATTAATCAGGAATGCTCTCCTACAGCAACCTGGGAGGAAAGACCCAGGTGTTCTCATTCTTTGTCTTCCACAGC
>NW_007728341.1:112267-113276 GCF_000696425.1 Galeopterus variegatus
AAAAAAAAAAAAAAGAGATGAAATCCAAAACTCAAAAGACCCTTCACAGTCCAGCTCCAATTGTCCTTGCCATTTATTCAGTGACTACTAAGTGCCAAGCTATGGGCTCAACTTTGCCAAACCACTTGCTGTTTCTGTAGAATGTCATGCCCTACCATGTCTAAATGAACTTCCATAAACTACTCATCATCGCTGGAATGACTTCCCCCAACCTGGTCCTTTGGATAAAATCCTACTCGAGATTTGGCTCAGATGTCTATTAATCAGGAATGCTCTCCTACAGCAACCTGGGAGGAAAGACCCAGGTGTTCTCATTCTTTGTCTTCCACAGCACTTTGCACATTGACTACAGCAGCTATCAGATAGAACCGAAATTCCCTGTATCTGTTCCTGGAATGTGAGTATGAACCGTATTATACCCACAAGCCAGCACAGTCCCTGGCTGGAAGCAGATGCTCAACACATCTTTACTGACAGAGAAATGTTTTTCTGCTCAATGCCCCCTGAAAACAGGAAAGTTCCTCACCTTTAATAAATAGGGATCCAGAACAAGCCTGGTCACTCTCACTTTAGCAGTTTTTTGCATTGCTGTCCCAATCACTCTCCCCACGATCCATTTGGCATGGACGGATGAACGAACTATTGACATTATGTGGCTTTGGACACCTGAAAAAAAAATTTCGAAGTTTAATATGACTTGCCAAATAAACTTTGTTACGACAACGGCTCAAGTTCAGGAACAACTTTTGTTAGAATCTGGAATCACCATTTTAGAGACGCTTACACGTTCCACTGCTTCCTTAACTACCCAACCTCTCACCTTCGCAGTGTTTACAAAGCAGTAACTCGAACTCTCCAAGCCTCACTTTGCCCCTCTGCAAAATGGGAATGACAACAGGGCCCACAGACAGGAAAGCAGAAGACTTCACCCATAGGCGCTCAATACCACGAATAAGCGCCGGTGTCCCTTATCTCTCCCCTGATCAAGCTGGGCTGTCTCACCCGGGCC
>NW_007728341.1:114428-115518 GCF_000696425.1 Galeopterus variegatus
CGGCCCCGCCCCTCTCAGTGTCTCGGGCCCCCTTATGCTGGGCGGAGTTAAGGCAGGACTCCACCCACTCTCCTTTTAAAGGAGCCGCGGCAGGGACTAACGACGGGCCTCTCCTTTCCTTCCGCGAAGCTAGGCTGTAGGGGGTTCCGGTGTTTCCTTTTCCTTTTCCGTTTGTTTTCCTCTTCTATCGGTAATCTCCCAGGCATTGGACAAGGCCTTACGAATCAAAGGAACTTTCATTCATCAAACATTGAAACATCGTGGTTAGAGCCTAACTTGGGACAGGAAGAGTGGCGGGGATTGAGGCTGGACAGGGCTGGGTCTCCACATGGGAGGCATTTCTTGTTAAGCAACTGACGTTTTCTTCTAAGTGATGGGGAGCCTTTGAAAAGTGTGAGTGGTTTAGCTAGTTTTCAAGATCAGGTTTGTTGAAGACAGAATAGAGGTGGGAGAGATTGGAGGCTGGATGCTTGGTCTGGGGATGGTCAAGACCTAAATTGGAGCAGTGCCAGTGTGAGAGAGAAGGTGGTCTGGAGAGGTGGCTGGGAAATAGACGGACCATGTGAAGAAATGTGTGTGTGTGTGTGTGTGTGTGTGTGTGTGTGTGCGCGCGCGCGCTCGTGAACACATAGATGATAATAATAATAGAATGAAGTATTGTATTGGTCTGCTGGGGCTGCCATAACAAAATACCACAAGTTGGGTGGCTTAAACAATAGAAATTTATTTTCCCACAGTTTCGGGGGCTGGAAGTCCAAGATCAAGGTTTTGACCAGTTTGGTTTCTGGAGAGGGCTGACTTCTTGGCCATCTTCTCACTGCGTTTTGTCGCTGTCTCTCCTCTGAGTTGTCTTTCCTACTAGGCTCTCATGTTAGTCTTCCCTCTTTGTTCTGGTAGAATCCAGTATGAGCAAGAATCCTGCTAATTCAGTTTAGCAAAAACCCCCTACGCTTGATAGTTCTTCTCATCCCCCATTCTTGATATTTTATCAATCTGGCCTCCCTTCAAGAAGAATTCTGTTGAGTTAGTTTAGTAGGAATCCTCCTACCCCTGATGTTTCCTGTTATTAATTTTCTATTTACTGACCCCC
>NW_007728341.1:116418-117926 GCF_000696425.1 Galeopterus variegatus
CCCCCCTTGAATAAATTCTTACTTACCATCTTTAAAAAGTGTAATGAATAATTTTTCTTTAACGGTTCTTACACAGCCTTTCCTTTCCATGCATGCGGGGGGAGGGGGAGAGATTGAGAAATCCGGGAGAGATGTGAGAGAGAGAGAGAGAGAGAGAGAGAGAGAGAGAGAGAGAGAGAGAGAGGGAGATATTGAGAAGTCCACCTCCAGGAAGATGAGGTGTAGAGGTCTAGCTCTTTAAGTCTAAGACCAGATTCTCTTCTATAGTTTGGTTACTATAAATATCATCTTATTCAACCGGAGTTTTTTATTTTTTTTATTTTTAATTTAATTTTATTTTGTCAATATACAGTGTGGTTGATTATTGTGGCACATTACTGAAACCTCCCTCCCTCCTGCCTCTCCCCTCTCCCTCCCGACAATGTCCTTTCTGTTCACTTGTCGTATCAACTAAAAGGAATTGTAATTGTTATGTCTTCTTCCCTCCACCCGCCCCCTTTTTTTGTGTATTTATTTATTTATTTTTAGCTCCCACAAATAAATGAGAACATGTGATATTTCTCTTTCTGTGCCTTACTCGTTTCACTTAATATAATTCTCTCTAGGTCCATCCATGTTGTTGCAAATGGCAGTGTTTCGTTCTTCTTTATAGCTAAGTAGTATTCCATTGTGTAGATGTACCACATTTTCTGGATCCACTCATCTGATGATGGACATTTGGGCTGGTTCCAACTCTTAGCTACTGTAAATAGTGCTGCAATGAACACTGGAGAACCGGTATACATTTGACTTGATGATTTCCATTCCTCTGGGTATATTCCCAGCAGTGGGATAGCTGGGTCATATGGTAGATCTATCTACAATTGTTTGAGGAACCTCCATACCATTTTCCATAGAGGCTGCAACATTTTGTAGTCCCAAAAACAATGTATGAGAGTTCATTTTCTCCGCAACCTTGCCAGCATTTATCATTCACAGTCTTTTGGTTATTAGACAGCCTAACTGTGGTGAGATGGTATCTCAGTGTGGTTTTGATTTGCATTTCCCAAATGCTGAGTGATGTTGAGCATTTTTCCATGTGTCTGTTGGTCATTTGTATATCTTCCTTTGAGAAATGCCTATTTAGCTTTTGCCCATTTTTAAATTGGGTTGCTTGTTTTTTCCTTGTAAAGTTGTTTGAGTTCCTTGTATATTCTGGATATTAATCCTTTGTCAGATGTATATTTTGCAAATATTTTCTCCCACTCTGTTGGTTGTCTTTTAACTCTGTTAATTGTTTCTTTTGCTGTGCAGAAGCTCTTTAGTTTGATATAATCCCATTTGTTTATTTTTCCTTTGGTTGCCCATGCTTTTAGGGTCATATTCATGAAGTCTGTGTCCAGTCCTACTTCCTGAAGTGTTTCTCCTATATTTTCTTTAAGAAGTTTTATTGTTTCAGGGGGTATATTTAATTCTTTAATCCATTTTGAGTTGACTTTAGTGTATGTTTATTTATTTATTTATTTATT
>NW_007728341.1:118765-120262 GCF_000696425.1 Galeopterus variegatus
ATATCCTGCAACTTTGCTGAAATTATTTATCAACTCCAAGAGTTTTTCTGTAGAAGCTTTAGGCTGTTTGATATATAGGATCATGTCATCTGCAAACAGGGACAGTTTGACTTCATCTTTTCCAATCTGGATGCCCTTTATTTCCTTCTCTTCTCTGATTGCTCTGGCTAGTACTTCCAACACTATGTTTAATAGGAATGGTGAGAGTGGGCATCCTTGTCTGGTTCCTGTTCTTAAAGGAAAAGCTTTCAGCTTTTTCCCATTCAGGATGATATTGGCAGTGGGTTTATCATATATGGCTTTAATTATGTTGAGATACTTTCTATCTATACCTAACTTATAGAGAGTCTTTATCATGAATGAGTGTTGAATTATATCAAATGCTTTCTTAGCATCTATAGAGATGATCATATGGTCCTTGTGTTTGATTTTATTGATACAGTGTATCACATTTATTGATTTGCATATGTCGAACCAACCTTGCATCCCTGGGATGCATCCCACTTGATTGTGGTGTATAATTTTACGTATATGTTGTTGTATTCTGTTAGCTAGTATTTTATTGAGGATTTTTGCATCTATATTCATCAAGGATATTGGCCTGTAGTTTTCTTTTTTAGTTGTATCTTTACCTGATTTTGGTATCAGGGCGATGTTTGCTTCATAGAATGAGTTTCGGAGAATTGCCTCTGTTTCAATCTTTTGGAATAGTTTGTAGAGAATTGGTTTCAATTCCTGTGTGAATGTTTGGTAGAATACTGCTGTGAATCCATCTGGTCCTGAGCTTTTATTTGTTGGGAGCCTTCTGATAACAGCTTCAATCTCTTTTATTCGTCTGTTGAGGTTTTCTACATCTTCTTGGCTCAGTTTTGGTAGTTTGTGTATGTCCAGATATTTATCCATTTCCTCCAGATTTTCAAATTTGTTAGCATATTGTTGCTTATACTAGTCTCTAATGATTCCTTGTATTTCAGAGGTATCAGTTGTAATATCACCTTTTTCACTTCTAAGTTTTGTTCTTTGGGTCTTCTCTCTTCATTTTTTAGTTAGCCATGCTAATGGTTTGTCAATTTTATTTATCTTTTCAAAAACCAACTTTTTGATTCCTTGATCTTTTCTATCATTTTTTGGGTTTCAATTTCATTAAGTTCTGCTCTGATCTTAATGATTTCTTTCTATCTGCTAACTTTCGGTTTGGATTGTTCTCGTTTTTCTAGTTCTTTAAGGTGAAGTATTAGGTTGTTCCCTTGCCATCTTTCCATTCTTATGGAGTAAGCATTTAATGTGATAAATTTCCCCCTTAGTACTGCTTTTGCAGTATCCCACAGGTTTTGGTATGATGTGTCATTGTTTTGATTAGTTTCAATAAATTTTTGATTTACTGTTTGATTTCGTCTTGGACCCATATGTCATTAAGTAGAATGCTGTTTAATTACCATATGTTTGTATAGTATCCATAATTTCATTTGTTGTTGATTTCTAATTTTAATCCATTGT
>NW_007728341.1:122345-122763 GCF_000696425.1 Galeopterus variegatus
ATGTTTTCAATGCAATCTCCTTTTTCCTCCCCTTCTGGAATACCCATGACTCGGATACTTGTTTGCTTAAGGGTGTCTGATATCTCTCTTAGATTTTCTTCAATGTTTTTATTTCTTTTTTCTTCTTCTTTTGTCTGCCTATGTTATTTCAAACAGCCCATCTTCAAGGTCAGAAGTTCTGTCTTCTGCTTCTGCAAGCCTGCTGGTTAAACTCTCTGTTGTGTTATTTATTTTGTTGAATGAATCCTTCAGCTCGGCAAGCTCTGCTACATTCTTTTTCAGGTCATTGATTTTCTGTACATTTCTTCTTTCAGATACTGTATACTTTTCCTCATTTCATCATGTTGTCTAGTTGAGTTTTTTTGTATCTCACTTAGTTTCCTTAGAATTATCACTCAAAATTCCTTGTCAGACATTT
>NW_007728341.1:123241-135796 GCF_000696425.1 Galeopterus variegatus
CTTAGAATTATCACTCAAAATTCCTTGTCAGACATTTCAAGGGCTTCTTGTTGTATAGGATGTAGAGCCTGAGAGTTATTACCCTTTGGTGGTATACTTTCTTGATTTTTCATATTTCTGGCATCTTCTTTGATGTTTAGTCATTGTGGCATGGGATTTCATGGTCCACTGGTTTGACACTATTGTCTGGCTAGGATGTTGCTTGGTCTGCCAATTTGGCACAGCTGTCTCAGTGTCTGCTCTGTTGCCCGCTGGTGCCTCAGGTGTTTGTTCACCTCAGGTCTCAAGCCTCTCCATTGAGGCACCTCTCTGATCAGTGCACACTCGGCTGGGCAGGGGATGGGGTCTGGCAGTGGTAAGGCCTACCTAATTGGTCACAAGCTGGTGCCGTGGGGTGCATAGTCTCTGTGGATCTCGGGCCTTTCCAGGGAGGCACCTCTCTGGTCGGTGTGCACTTGGCTGGGCTGGGGATTGGGTCCGGTGGTGGCGAGGCCTACCTGCTTGGTCACGCACCAGTGCCGCGTGGCACATGGTCTCCGTTGGACTTGGGCCTCTCCGGTGGGGTGCCTCTCTCATTGGTACACACTCTGCTGGGCTGGGGATGAGGTCTGGTGGCAAGGCCTACCTGCTCAGTCATGTGCTGGCACCATGAGGCACATGGTCTCCATGGGACTTGGGCCTCTTTGGTGGGGTGCCTCTCTGGTCGTCATGCATTTGGCCAGGCTGTGGATGGGGTCTGGTGGCAGTGAGGTCTACCTGGTTGGTTATGTGATGGTGCCATGGGGTGCATGGTCTCCATGGTACTTGGGCCTCCCTGTGGGGGTGACTCTCTGGTCAGAATGCACTCAGCCAAGCTGGGGATGGGTTTTGGCAGTGGCGAGGCCTACCTGCTTGGTCACCCACTGGCACTGTGGCGTGCATGGTCAACCCTCCAGCTTTTGAAGCTTGTGATAGATTTCAGCACAGGAGTGGGCCAGAAAAGCTTCATTGACCATGTGTTCATTCTCAGCTGCCTTAGGATCGAATGGTGTGTAGATATGGAAGGCCTTGCATAGTTTCTTGGTCATGACATTCATCTTGGACATATTAGTGGGTTTCCTGGCCCCTGCTCTCAGCTGTTGATCAAGGACCCCACTATATTGGTGAAGTTGATTTCTCCCTTCTTCATCATTGAAGTCCCAGTTTGGTGCAGTGTCTGTTGCGGCTTCTCTTGCCCAGTTCTCAGGATCCAGGGCATCTGTGGGTGCCTGTGTTGGCAACCACTGTCTGGCTCCTGCAGGATGCTTTGCCACTCCTCAGTGCTGAAGATAGTGAGGAGTAGCTGATGACAGTCTTCCCAGGAGGGCTGATGGGTGACGAAAATTGACTCCAGGAGACTGATGAGGGCCTGGGGTTTTTCTGAATATGATGGAGTATGGTGTTTCCAATTGAAGAGATCCATAGTTATGAAGGGTTAGTAGTAGAAGAGGGGGAACCCTGGCTGTGCACTGCCATCTGGATTGATCTGCTGTTGGCTTTGGGTCTCCCATAGGGGCATTTGGAGGGCTGGAACCTGTTGGGCAGAGCAGAGTCACCTTCCTACTGTCTCAGGACTCTCTGGACTCTTAGGATTCTCAGGCAATGATGCCATCAGGGCTGATGGAACTGAAGCTGGGGGGCTGTCTGACAAGGGGTGCCTGGGACCAAGTGTCTCTGAAGGAGGGAGGTATGGTGGATGCAAGAGTTCTTCCTCTGGATCTCCTTGCAAGATGGACTTGGGATTTTGACCTGGTTGAGGCAATTTTGGCTTGAATGACTGGGCCACTAGGATCTTACATCGTCCATCTTGGATGCAGAACTTGACCCATGTGGGCCCAGTCCAATTGCCTGGGCAATTTGGAGTCAAAATTCTATATACAGGATCTTGTCTGGGTGTCTTGGATCCCTTGTTACAATCTCATAAACTGCTGGAACCATTGGGAGGCCTGGTGTCCCTTCTGAAGGCCACCCAACCCCAAAGGTGGGCCATTCTAATTCACACAGGGTCTGAAGTTTCCTGGGGTTCATTTTAATTCTATACTCCCCAGAGTAGCCCTTTTGAAAGTTCTTTAACATGCATTTAAGGACGGTAGGTTTTGAAGTACTTGTCCTCATACTTAATTCTAGTCTCCTGTTCCTGTCTCAGGCATTTATATCCCAAATAGTTTTAGTGCTGTCATTCAACAAAGGTTCAGAGGTCCCCAAAGTTGTTACCAACAGACCAGACTTGGCCTGCCTTCTCATATTAAACCAATAACCTGAAAGTCCAAATGTTGGTGTAAGGATTGGAAGGTTCATTCAGATTACTAGTACTCAAGTAAATGTCTAACCAAGCAAACAAAGAGAAAAGAGGAGCAGTGGGGTCTAGTTTAACTTAGTCCCAATTGGCGGGGCCAACCCATTCTGCTGACACAGTAATTGATAAAAGCAGTTTTCCCACTGCTGTTGACACAAAGAAGAAAAGTACCAACTAGATTCGAATCAGAGAAACAAAGCATAGCCAGGAGCCCTCCAGGGTGCACCTACACAGTAGTGGATACAATCCAATCAAGCAGCAGAAGAAGGCTGCAGAAATTCAGAGAAAAGTAAAGATAATTTTAGTTGCTTCTGGACCTCCAGTCTCTTCAGAGGTATGGGAATGAATTCCCACCATTCTGATGCATCGCCCATCAGGGGAAGCTGCTCAAGCAAGGTTTTCACAGTGTAGGACTCATCTTCCCACCACTTCTAGTTACCCATCAGGGCAAGCTGCTGCCAGCCAGAGGGAGCATGCTTCTCATAGGTTGAAAGGAGTTTAAGTTGTAGTTGTCTGGCAGTCATTTTAAAGAGGAAGAAAAGAGGAAGAAAGGAGAGTAAAAGAGAATAAAGCATTGCCTTGTCAGAATTTAGGCTGGAGGCTCCAGGAGAGACTTATCGGTAGCAGAAACATGGGAGCAAAGTAGTCCCAGTGGTCACTTGCCTCTTGCAGCTAGAGCCTTCTCTGGTGCCCAAAGCTTTCCAATTTTCACCAGTAATTAAATTAGGCTCTTGGATTCCAAAGTCATAGAAATGAACAATGTACCCAGCAGTAAAGCAAGGAATGTTTTATTAAAAGAGGAGATAGACTTAAGCATTAGGGGGTTGGGTTCCCTTCTTAGTGGCTGAGTGGGGGCTTCACCCCTGAGGATGTATGGAACTCATGCATGGGGAAGGAACTCTATGACAGAATGGGCAATGGATCTCCCAGAGTAAACAACATGAAGGACGTGTCACTTCTTGGGAGTCAAGTAAACATCTAGGTCTGAAAAGAAGCATTTGCCACTCTTTCAGAAGCACTAGACAGTGCTCAGACTTAGACAAAGGCCCTTCCCTCTGCTACATGTGGGACCCCTCTGGGACCCTCCCTGTGGTGGGGGCACAAGGAGACAAAGAGTAGGGAGGCCCCCTCTCCCAGAGGAGAGGGAAGACCACACAGATGTCTGCCTGGCTGTGTCCCTTGAGACTTTAGGTCCATCTTGGTTAAGGTGTACGCATATAAACCCCAGCCCTGGTCCAGTCCACCAGGGACTGGAATCACTGTTATACTGTACAATGTGACCATGGAACTGCAGGTTAGAACCCACTCAGCCACCGTGACTTGGAAGTCTTGGTGCCACAAATATCACACACTCACTCAGAGGTTAAACACTTCCCTTCCCCAAACCCTGACTTGAACTGAACAGAAGGACCCCACCATAGGGCCTTGACCCAATGGACCTTAGTACAAGGTCCAGCACAAATGCTCAGGGGCCAATCAGGCTCTCAAGGAGACCCTTCTCAGAGGTGATCAAGCTCCCCTTCCTCCCGGAGGTGGGCCTATACTGAACTGACAGGGAATGGTGCCTGCCTGTCCAGTAGAAGGTGGCAGGGGGGCTCTGGCTTGTCCTTCCCTCTGCTGAGTCTGGTCAGGGAGGCACTCCCTAGGACCAGTGAAGTCCCATTCTCTGAGGTCCTGACAAAATGGCCGGGTGGAGCCTCCTCAGTACTTCATGGCATCACCAATCCACCAGGTTGCTTTGCCTGGATTGGAGGCTCAAGAGGAAGTCCAAGTTGCTTCCTGGCCAATGCACCAAAAATGTTACAGAACAGACTTTGATAGAGAAGTGGTTGGTACTCAGAGGGTTGGAGAGTCACATACTTTATTACACCGGCAGGCTCAGATGAACTAGCACTTCAAAATCTGAGCCTTGAGCTTAGGTCTTACCTGGCTTATATAGGTGGACTCTTCCAGGTTCTTTAAGTTTTGCTTTCTCAGCATTCATGTAGCTAGTGTAGTAATATGTTTCATTTTCTTAGCATTCATGTAGCTATTGTGATAAGCAAGCACAGTTTACAAAAGCGGGAGTGCAGAGCAGTTGATTATCAGTAAAGCTGATACAATAATCAGGTTCTGTTTTAAAGGCAAAACAAGCTACTGAAAGAATTAATTTTGAATTTTCCCAACAGAGTTAGTTAGACATTGCTGTGGATTGAATATCCCTTCCTCCTCCCAGTTCACTAAAGCTTAAATTGTGTCCCCCAAAGTACCAGGTATTGGAAACTTGGTCCCCACTGTGACTGTTGAGAGGGTAGGAAGTCCTATTAGGGTAGATGAAAGCTGGGGCCTTGTAGAGGTGATTAGATTGTAGGACCAGGCCATAGTGAATGGATTTATAATGGTGGTCATGGGCATGGTTCTGAAGGCTTTAAAGGAGAATCCATGAGAGTCTCTCTCTCTCTCTGCTCTGCAATTTTCTGCCATGTGACTTCCCTGCATTGCTGTAAAGCCACCACCAAAGAAGACCCTCACCAGATGTGTTCCCTGGACTTTGGATTTCTCAGTCTCTGAAACTGTGAGCAATAAATTTTGTTTTCATATAAATTACCCAGTTCCAGGTATTTTGTTATAAACAACAGAAATGGACAAATACAGACATATATCTCTCTAAAACAAAGCAAGATCTCAGGGCCACTAAATGTTTGTTCTACAATAAATGGCTTAACCACAATCTTGAGTTGTTTTGCAGGACTGATATCAATCAAAGCCTGCTTTGAAGTTCACATACCCCCAGACTTGGAGATGTCATGGGAAACATCCTTTGAGATACCAGAGATAATTGTGCTGATTTCACTCTGAACCAATCAGATTCCCACATGCCTCCCAAGACCCTGATCTCCCAAGTCAGGGTGGTGGGGGACTGAGGGCTTCAGTCACCCCCCGACATCTGCATCCAGTCCAGCAATGACCGACCAAGTCACCACTGGAAGCCCCCTGGTCTCCCCTGCAGGAATGAGGAGGGTGCCACAGGCCTCAAGCATGCCCCCTTCCTCCTACCCCACCCCATTTTTTCCCCCTTCCCCTCTCTCCCTCCCTCCAACTGTTCTGCAACATCTTAGAATGTTAAAATATAATATTAATAAATAAATAAACTTTAAAAAAGAAAATAAAAAATAAAACATAAAAATAAAACCCAGAAATTTAAAATATTGCTACTGATGGTATAACATGGATTTTAATTCAGCTATTGTTTTTAGTTTGAAATATTGTTTTTATAAGATAAAAATTAGTACAATTAAAATTTAAGTTGTATTTGAAAAAAAAAATCTTTTAGATCCCATGCAGTTTTAAGTCCCAACATGGCTTCAATCCTGCTCACTCCAACAATTTTTGACTTCTAAAACTGTGGGATAATAAATCTGTTGTTTAAACCCACCAAGTTTGTGGTAATTTGTTACAGCAGCAATAGGAAACTGATGTACCCTCTTTGATCACCATTGCTTACACTGCACTTTATTACATGCCAAAATACCACCCACTCATACCTGAGAGCTCTGTTCAGACATTTCCTTCAGAAAACCCTTTCCACAGCTTCTAATCAGAAATAGCATTTCCTTATACTTCAACAATACTTTGCTTGCAGTTGTTGTGGTTTACAACTTACCCTGCTTATTTTACCCTATGGATTGAAATTAAGGGTGCTGAGGCAGAAATAATTTTATGACGGTTTTTTTTGAAACATAATTGATTATACATATTTGTGGGGTACAGAGTTGAATATCAATACGTATGTACAATATGTGATGATCAAATCAGGATAATTGATATATTCATCATTACAAAACATAACCATTCTTTGTGACCCTTAACCAGTTTCTTGCTAATACCCGTCCCATTCCCCCTTTCTCATGTCTAGTAACTATGGTTGTGTTCTCTCCTATTGAATGTTCAACATATTATTGTGATCTATCTTTTTTTCTTTCTATTAATTAATTTATATAGCCAGTCTAACTGGGGTGAGATGATATCTTACTGCAGTTTGATTTGTATTGCCCTGATGATTTGAGATGTTGAGCATTTTTTTTCATGTATCTGTCAGCCATTTGTATGTCTTCCTTTGAGGAATGTCTATCAGCTCCTTTGCCCATTATTTATTTATTTATTAGAATTTTTTTATTTATTCAACAAACATTTTTAAATACATACAATGTTCAAAGTTCTGGAGTACAGTAGAAAACTTAAATTCCCTGACTTTATGTTAGGGTGAAAGGTAGTAAACAAAAAATATATAATTTAAAGAGGATACAAGTGCTATGAAGAAAATAAATGAGTGATCATTCTAAAAACGTAACCAATTGCAACCTATCCAACAGTATGGGAATCTTTCCATCTTGGTAAATGTAGATCCATCGCAATATTTTTAATGTCTGTGCATTCCATTGTATAGGTGAACCAACCATAGTTTAAACAATTGATCAGTGATGAATGCTTGGGTTGTTTTTACTGCTATAAGCACTTTTGTGCACTTGTTATAATTTTCTTCAGATAATTTCTAAAAGTGGAATTGCTGAATGTTTAAGTGGTAAAAGAATAATTTCTTTGGTAACTAAGAAATTATCCTTTTGCCCATTTTAAAACCAGATTATTATTATTGTTATTTTTTACTGTTAAGTTGTTTGAGTTCTTTGTATATTTTGGACATTAATCCTCTCTGGGATGCATAGTTTGCAAATATTTTCTCCTATTCTGTAGGTTGTCTTTTCATTCTGTTGATTGTTTCCTTTGCTGTGCAGAAGCTTTTTAGTTTGATATAATCCTATTTGTTTATTTTTTCTTTTGTTACCTATGCTTTTAAGGTCTTTCTCATAAAGTCTTTGCCCAGTCCTACATCCGGAAGTGTTTCTTCTATGTGTTCTTCAAGGAATTTTATAGTTTTAGGCCTTATATTTAAGTCTTTAATCCATTTTGAGTTGATCTTGGTGTATGGTGAGAGGTGTGGGTCTAGTTTCATTCTTCTACACGTGGATATCCGTTTTCCCAGCACCATTTATTGAAGAAGCTGTCCTTTCCCCAGTGTATGTTCTTTGGCACCCTTGACAAATGTAAGCTAGCTGTAAGTATGTGGATTGATTTCTGCGTTCTCTTTCATGTCCCGTTTGTCCAGGTGGCTGTTTTTGTGCCAATATCATGCTGCTTTGGTTACTACAACTTCATAGTGTAATTTGAAATCAGGTAGTATAATGCCTTCAGCTTTTTTTTTTTTTGCTCAGGATTGCTTTGGCTATTCAGGATCTTTTGTTGTTCCACATGAATGTTAGGATTGTTTTTTCTATTTCTGTGAAACACGTCATTGATATTTTGATGGGAATCATATTGAATCTGTAGATTGCTTTGGGTAGTATGAACATTTTCACAACATTAACTCTTCCAGTCTGTAAACATGGAATGTCTTTCCTTCTTTTTGTGCTCTCTTTAATTTCTTTCAGTAGTGATTTGTAGTTCTCATTGTGGAGATCTTTTACCTCCTTGGTTAAATTTATTTCTAGGTGTTTTATTTTTTTGGTAGCCTTTGCAAATGGGCTTGCTTTCTGATTTCTTTTTCTGCTAGTTCATTGCTGGCGTATAGAAATGCTACTGCTTTTCAAGTATTGATTTTGTTCCTGCAGCTTTATTGAATTCGGTTATCAGATCTAAGGGTTTTTTGGTAGAATCTTTAGGTTTTTCTAGATTTAGGATCACATCATCTGTCATAATGCCTCCTTTTTCATTTCTGATTTTTGTTATTGGGACTTTCTCTCTCTCTCTCGTTAGTCTGATTTGTCTATTTTGTTTATTTTCTCAAAACACCAACTTTTGTAAAATTGATCTTTTGAATCATTTTTTTTTTGCCTCTCTTTCATTTATTTCTGCTCTGATCTTAATTATCTCTTTCTGTCTACTAATTCTGGGGTTCAATTATTCCTGTTTTTCTAGTTTTCGGAGGTGTAATGTTAGGTTGTTTATTTGAAGTCTTTATACTCTTTTGATGTAAGCATTTATTGCAACAAACTTCCCTCTTAGTACTTTTTTTTGCTGTATGCTCATTTTTGGTTTCTATTTGTGTGCGTATCTTTTGCCATCTCTTCACTATTAGTCTGTATGAGTCTTTAGAAATGAGGTAGGTTTCTTGTAGGCAGCATATTGCTGGGTTTCATTTTTAATCCATCCATCCAGCCTATGTCTTTTTTTTCTTTTTTTTTTTTTCCTTTTTGAGACCGGCTGCACCGCGCTCAGCCAGTGAGTGCTGTGAGTGCACCGGTCATCCCTACATAGGATCTGAACCCATGGCGGGAGCGCTGCTGCGCTCCCAGTGCCGCACCCGAGTGCGCCACAGGCTCGGCCCCAGCCTATGTGTTTTGAGTGGGAATCCAATCCATTTAAGTTTCGGGTTGTTATTGAAAGATTTTACTTCTGGCATTTTATTGGTTTTAGCATGATTTTTAAAGATATCTTTTGTTCCTTTCTTTCCCTTTTATTGTTTGTCTTCAGTGTTTGTTGGCTTTTTGAGATGGTAAGATACAGTTTCTTTCTCTTTCTCATTTGCATGTGCGCTCTACCATTGGGTTCTGTTCTTTCTTATGTTTCATGGCGGTGATTATTATTGTTTGGATTCCAGATGTAGGACTCCTTTGAGGATATCTTGTAGGGTTGGTAGAGTGGTGGCGAACTCCTGCAGTTTTTGCTTGTCTGAGAAATACACTATTTCTTCCTCATTTCTGAAGGATAGCCTTGCTGTGTATAGTATTCTTGGCTGGCAGTGTTTTTCTTTTAGTAGTTTGAATATATAATCCCATACTCTCCTGGTCTGTAACGTTTCAGCTCAGAAATCTGCTGTTTGTCTGATAGGGTGTCCCTCATGGGTGACTTGGCATTTTTTCTGCTTTTAGGATTGTCTCTTTGTCTTTGGCTTTTGACAGTTTGACTACAAAATGTCTTGGCATGGGCCTTTTTGGATTGAATCTGATTGGGGATCTTTGAGACTCTTGGATCTGGAATTCCATCTCTCTCCCCCAAACTGGGAAGTTTTCTGCTATTATTTTTTGAATAGGTTTTTCAATGACTTTTCCTTTCTCCTCCCCTTCTGGAACACCCACAATACTGACATTTGTATGCTTAAGGTTGTCTAATAGCTCTGTAGATTTTCTTTATTTAAATAAACTTTTTTCTTTTTATCTGCCTGGGTTAATTCAAAAAATCTGTCTTTGAGGTCATAAATTCTTTTGTCTGCTTGCTCTAGCCTAAGTATATATTCATTGAATGAAGACTTCAGTTCTGGGAGTTCTGCTGTGTTTTTTAAAAGGTATCTATCTCTTTATAAAGTTCTGCCTTCATATCCTAGATTTTTTTTTCATTTCATTTTGTCATCTATATGAATTTTTTTTGTATTTCATTCAGTTTCCTTAAGATTGTTGCTTGAAATTCCTTTTCAGACATTTAATGTTTCCTGTTGTTTAGAGGTTGGTACTGGAGAATTATTTTATTCCTTTGGGGGTGTCATGTTTTCTTATTTTTTCATATTTCTATTATCCCTACACTGATGTCTGGGCAGGCACCTCGTTGGGCAGTTGCTTCTAATATCCAGGAGTGGCTTTTGAGGACAGAGACTCCCTCCTGTAGATGTGTTTTATATTGATTGTTGGGTAGGGTGCTTTAGTTGTGTTTCTGGGTAAGCACAGTAGTGTTGTCACCGTATGGCTACTCTGACCACATTCAATATCAAAGTTGTCTGTGAGTGGTTCCATGGCCTAGGTACTGGGGCAGTCAGTAGTTCCTAGCTAATATGAGTGGCACTGGGCTTGGTCATTGAGATCATGGGTGAGATCTCAAGCTCTTGGGAGAAGCACCTGGATGACCTGTCACTTCTTGGCTGAGGTGGGTGAACCTGAGTGGCCTTGCTGGTACACACTGGCTAGTGTCCTGTGACCCTGATAGGTGTTTGTGGGTTATCTCAAGGTCCTCAGCTTAAATAGAAGTTCTTGGGGGTCAGGATTCAGACCTTAGGCTTGGAGGGGGATAATGGAGTGCTCAGCAGCCCCTAAGCTAGAGTGGATGACTCAATGGTGTCACTGGGTCTCTAGGCAGAGTCCTGTATCCCCAGGGGAGGCACTGAGGTGCTCTGTAGCTTTGCTGTTGAAGTGGGTGACACTGAGAGGGGTGACTGGATTTGTGTGTGGGGCCCTGTACTGTCAGAATGGACACTGGCATGGTCTGCAGTATCCTTGTTGAAATGGGCCACTCTGGGTGAGGCTGCTGCAATTGTAGACAGGCCCCTGTGACCCTAAGAGCATTGCTGGGACAATCTGGATCTCCTCAGCTGGGGTGGGATGCACTATACAAGGTTCCTGGGGGTGTAGAGAGAGATGCTGTATTCCTCCAAAGCCCCCTTGCTGGGACTGGCAGCCCTGGGTGGGCCCACTGGTGCTCCTGGCATGTGTCTGTGCCTGAGAGGGTCCTCCACTACCTCTTCCTTACTGTACAAATTGCAAGGGCACCTCACCAAAGAAGATGGAGTTGCCAGCAGTGGCTAGATGACTCAATTAGGTTTTCTGACTCTGTAAAGAGTGCACACTGACTCCTTCCATCCTGACTTTGGCAGCTTCACTGCACTGAACCAACTGTTCACAGGGTGAAGAACTCTGTGTGGACATGGGTGTAGACAACACCACATAATCATGTGGTTGCAGGGGAGTAGGACCACTGCCAGAGCCAGAGCAAAATGGTTTTAGGTGTTGGGGACAATCTCAAATCTGCTACAGCTGCAGAAGCCTGGGGCCTGGGAGGTAGGGTGGTTTAGCAAGTCATTTCATTCATGTATGCTGCAAGGAGTCTCCAGCATCAGGTGCATGGCTGCAGAGGCTGTCCCTGAGAGAGGCATGTGGGTTTTCCTCCCCCTTCTCATGGCTGTAAGTATTGTATGGGTGTCCTGCCACTGTAGGTGGGATTACCAGTTGTAGGCATCAGACCTTGTATAAGCTGCTTTCTGGGTCTGGAGGGCGCATGCACTGATCTCCTGTGTCCTGAGGGTGGCACCCTTGCTGCACTGGGCCGTCCTCTCCCAGGGCGCAAGGCTGAAGCCAAATGGAAGGTGTTGGGATTGATCCCAGTCCCAAGCTTGCTACAGCAGTCTGGGACCCGGGGGGTGGAGGTGGCTCTGCATGTGTTCCTCTCCAGGCCAACACAGCCATGCATGACCATGGCCATTGCTGATACCAAGTGCATAGATGCAAAGACATCACAGACAGGGGGGCAGGTTGCTGTGGGGCAGGTTGCTGGTCCTCTCTCCTTCCAGTGGTCAGAAACTCCAGTCTGGTTTGGAGGATGGGTGGTGCTGGCTGAGAAATTTTCTGTTCTCTTTGTGAACATCCCGAGTTTTTGCACTCACCATCTCCGCTGCTCCCTCATTGTGTTACTGCTCGTTCCTTTTGTTTTTCTCATCCAAGTGTAGCTGCACATTCGATGCATTCTCAATCTTTGTGGGAGAGATGAGCAATGTCTCCTTCTAGTGGGCCATCTTGCTCCATCCCCTTGAAGGTTTATTGAGAGCCAAATGTGAGGATTGACCCAGAAAACACAAACCAACAAAGTTGGGAAGTGCTCCAAAGTCTATTAAAAGCTAAAAGATTTTATGGGAAACTTTGGAAAAGAGAGGGAGACTCCCCATACTGGAATTGTCCCATTTTCATTGGTGGGTAAAATACCAAAGTTACACCCATTGGTTAAAGATTACAGCACATTAGCATAGCAGGATGAGCATCTACCTGTAAGATGATGCTTCAGTTAATCCTTAAGTTAACTTGGTGGCTTACTCAGAGTTAGCAGGCTATACATTAATTGGTACATCAACAATTTCAAGAACTTACATGAACTCTTGTTTAAGTACAGATGTCTCACCCAAGTTATGAGCCCCTTCCCCCTTCATGGCAATTGATTTTTTTCTAGAGAACTGCTTGTGTAGCTGAGCCAGCTAAAAGTCACCACCCTGTAGTTTTAAGCTTACATTTCCCTCCCCAACAATACTATACATTCTCCGGAGGGAGAATAACCCAAAGCCCATTCATTTTGATTTCCACACAGCGTCTATCCTAGAGCTTTGCACAGACCGGATATATGAGAAATACTAGGGAATAAGTGATTGGTCACATACAAGAAGTTTTTTCTATAAACAGTGAACTCTCCTCATGGTGTGTGTATTTTTGAACGGCAGTGTTGTTTTTTTTTTTTTT
>NW_007728341.1:136923-140118 GCF_000696425.1 Galeopterus variegatus
AAAAAAAATCAATACTGTATTTGTAATCCAACCAACAGAATTAGCAAACATGCACTAGAGTATGGTATGGATGGTTTATGATCTAAGCGATTTTGAGATGTGGGATATCTATACTGATATTGAGACTTCAGAGTTTAAGAAGGAAGTGTGACCTACATGTAGACATTCCTACTCAAGAAGAGACAAATAGGTAAGGGTTAAAGCAGCACACAGCACAGGCTTACTGAAGTGGGGAAGCATAACAGGAAGAAAGAAAACCTGACTCAGGCATTACTAGTTTGGTGGTGTGGAAGATTGCATTTTCCGTATCTCTGATCCCACATGCTCTGATGCTCCTCCCATCAAGTGGTAGGGCCTGTCTCCCCCACCCTCTTGAACCTGGGTTGGCCTTTGTGACTGCCTAGACTAATAAAGTATGATGGCACTGAAGCTTTGTGACGTTTGAAGCTCTGTCATAAAATACCATACAATTGCACCTTGTTCTTTTGGAATGTTTACTCTTAGAATCCAGCAACCATGCTGTGAAGAGGACCAAGCAGCCTGGGAAGAGGCCCACCTGGAAAGGAAACCAGACCTCTGGCCCACAACCCTGGTTGAGCTCCCAGCCCATGCCTGGCATCAATTTGCCAGCTACAGAAGTGAGCTACCCTGCCCTAGTCAAGCTCCCCCCGCCAGTGCTGTGTGGAGCAGAGGTGAATTGTCCCCATTGAGTCCTGCCCAATTTGCAGATTCATGACCAAAATAAATGTTATTATTTTAACCCACTAATTTCAGGGGTGGTTTGTTCTGAAGCAGTAATTCACCAAAACAGATAGAAACTTCAAAGTCCTTCATGGGTAGACTATTCTAGGATAATCTAGAAGGGAGCATGGTTGCTGACACCTCGACCTAAGAAGGCTAAGATGTGGTGTAGACTGTGTTTTGCCTAGCTGGAAGGATTTCCCAGGTATCAGCTCCTTGAAAGTTACCTTATTCCACTTACAAAATCTTTTATCCTGGGAGTAGGAAGAAGAGTTTGGGACCATATATCCTGTACCCAGGAGCCATTCTAAAGTCCAATGTAGGATGCAGATAGTAATTAGTTTGTAAAGCCAGAGGAGGGGTGATCAGCAAGGGCTGGAGTGGGTTGGAATGACTTAATGAAAGAAAAGGGATTTGATCTTGATCTACAAGTTCAGAGATTTCTGTAATGTATTTCAGGTAAGCGAGAACTGCTTAAGTACATGCTTGGCAGCAGGAAGGCACAAGCTTCTACCGGGCCATAAAAAAAGCCAGTTCCCCTTGAGGGCGGCACAGGATGGTCTCTGTGCAGGGCTATCAGATATAGCAAATACAAATACAGGGACATGTA
The DNA here is from genome assembly GCF_000696425.1 of Galeopterus variegatus. Lineage (NCBI taxonomy): Eukaryota > Metazoa > Chordata > Mammalia > Dermoptera > Cynocephalidae > Galeopterus > Galeopterus variegatus. Next base: position 138,275 of record NW_007728341.1, read on the forward strand.
CTAAAAAATTATGTTATTTATCTGAAATTCAATTTTAACTGGTTTTCCTATTGTTTATCTAGCAACCCTGTTGCTGGACTCTCAGGCCCCAATCTCAATCTTTCTCTCACCCAAGACCAAGATGAAGTGCATTAGGTCTTGGGGACAAAAATCACCCCATGGCCCCTCAGTGGCTCCTCCCTACGGGCCTGCTCCCCCCACTTCGGAGCCTGCAGCCTGCAGGAGCAGTAGCCAGGTACCCCCCACCGCGCACAGTGGCAGGATGCAGCACGTGTGCCGTGGGCCACGCCCACCCTGGCCTGCCCCGCCCCACCTCCACCGCCAGCACTGCCCAACTGCAGCTCGCAGAATGCACTGGGCGCTCTTTCGTCCCTGCGGGGCCTACAGCCTGGTGTACCCTGGGAACTGGATTTCGGTGTTCCTGGAGTGGATTCCCTCCGGTGACCTTTACTTGGGGTCCTGGGAAGACGGAAGTGGGCACATCCCCTTGGGGTAGTTGTGGTGAAGGTTCTCTTTTCAGTGTCTGTCGGGCTAGGTCGCATATCCCTCTGCCCTGTCCAGGTCCTGAGGCAGGTAGTTTAAAAAAAAAACTGAACAGCTGCCGGCAAAGTGGACATGCTTCACTCTTCAGACGGGAGCTGGGCTGGCCAGTGGTTCAGAGCCGCTGCCTTCCACAGGGAAGTAGCAACAGCAGCAACAAGCCACGGGTACGCGGGCGCACATGCGCACTAACACTGCTCTTACGTCACTTGCTTACAGCGGATGTGCTGAGTCATACCCAGCCAAATATGGGGGAGAGGGCCTCACTCCGTTTTCCTCACAGTGTTCCAGATGGCCTGACACCATTGACCCTCCCGAGACCCAGACCTGCCATCCCAGCCCCCACAGACTGTCTCAGGCTCGCTCAGGGCCTCTCAGGCTCCACAGTCGTGGGGAGGGGCTCTCCTCATGGCCGGCTCCGGAGACCCACAGAGGGTGCTCCTGGCTGCCAGGCAGTGATTTCAGGCCTCATCAGAAGAAAGGGTCCCAAATTGTGGGGTGCCCTAACAGAGCTGAATTCAAATTCTGCTTCAGCAATATGGTAAGAATGACCTTGGATAAGGTATTTAACCTGACCGCCTTTGTCATCTGTAAAATGGGGAATAAAAGTTACTTCTCTGGTGTAGGTTTCTGGTTCTGGGCCTAGGCATGGTGTGTGTTCTGGGTACAGACGCTGGCCTCTTCACCACTGATGCTCAGGGCCCAGGCCCCTGGAAAGAAGTGAGGCTCTTGAAAGGGAAGGTAGAGAGAGGATGGACCCTCTGGAAGCAGGACTTTACCTTGGTTGGGGTCAACTGCCTGAAGGCTGTCCAGTACACAATTTCCTTCTTAAAGGCTGTATGGTATTCCATTGTGTATGTATACTACATTTTATTTTCTTCTTTGTTGGGGGGGGGAGGGTGGTTGGCCAGTAAGGGGGTCCGGTACCACATTTTCTTTATCCATTCATTCATCTGTTGATAGACACTAGTGGCTGAAATGAACATAAGAGTGCAAACATCTCTTTGACATACTGATTTAAATTCCTTTGGAAATATAGGAGTGGGATTGCTGGATCACATGGTAGGAACCTCCATGCTGTTTTCCATAATGGCTGTGCTAATTTACATTCCCACTAACGGTGTATAAGAGTTCCCTTTTCTCTGCACCCTCATCAGCATTTGTTGTTTTCTGTCGTTTTGATAATAGCCATCCTAACTGGGGTGAGATGATATCTCACTGGTTTTCATTTGCATTTCCCTGATGATCGTGATGTTGAGCATTTTTTCATATACCTGTTGGCCATTTGTATGTCTTTTTTTTTT
>NW_007728341.1:141614-153608 GCF_000696425.1 Galeopterus variegatus
TTTGTCTTTTTTCGTGACCGGCAACGGGATCGCAACCCTCGGTGCTGTGCCCGCACCTCGCTCAGCCAGTGAGCGGGAACCGGCCTGTATGTGGGATCCGAACCCTCGGCGGGAGCGCCATCGCACTCCCAAGCGGCACACTGTAGCAGTGCGCCACCGGGCCGGCCCCATTAGTAGCTTATTTTAAATGGATTTCCCACATGATTTCTTTTTTGGCTAGTTTGTTGTTGGTGTATAGAAAAGCAAATGGTTTATTTTGGGAGGCATTCAAAATGTGAACTTTCATCATAAACAACAGGTCAAAGTGGGGGCTCCCTAGGAATGAGAATGATGGAGACTCAGGGGTCTCCATTTCTTTCCCTCCAAGGCTTCGAGGCAAGGAAGCAGTGGATCCTGTTGAAGAGGAACAGTGCCCAGCTCCATGTAAGTCCATCTGTCTGGGGCCCGAAGACCCAAGATGCAGCAGTGGACGGACCAGAGTGCTTCTCTGCCTGACCTGGAAGGTACTGGCAGGGAATGTGGTCCAGGCTCAGCAGACATGCAGACCAAATGCTGTTGGGTCAGGCAACTGATTTTTTGTATGTTGATTTTGTATCCTGCAACTTTACTGAATGTGCTTATCAGTCCTAAGAGTTTTTTGGTGGAGGCTTTAGGTTCTTTTTTTTTTTTTTTTTTTAAACATAAGATCATGTTGTCTGCAAACAGGGACAATTTGCCTTCCTCTTTTCCAATTTGGATGTCCTTTATTTGTTTCTCCAGCCTAGTTGCTCTGGCTAGAACTTCCAGTACTATGTTAAATGAGAATGTAAGAGTGGGCATCCTTGTCTTGTTCTTGTTTTTAGAGGAAAAGCTTTCAACTTTTCCCCATTTAGTATGATGTTAGCTGTGGGTTTGTCATATCTGGCCTTTATTCTGGTTAGATGTTTTCTTTCTGTACCTAATTTGTTGAGAGTTTTTATCATATATGATGTTGAGTTTTATTGAATGCTTTTTCTTTACCTATTGAGTTGATCATATGGATTTTTGTCATTCATTTTGTTGATGTGGTATATGACATTTATTGATTTGCATATGTTGAACCATTCTTGCATCCCTGGGATAAATCCCACTTGATGGTGATATGTAATTTTTTTTAATGTGCTATTGAATCCAGTTTTGTAGTACTTTGTTGAGAATTTTTGCATCTGTGTTCATCAGGTATATTGGCCTGTGGTGTTGTGTGTGTGTGTCTGTGTGTGTCTGTGTGTGTGTGTGTGTGTGTGTGTGTGTCCTTGTCTGATTTTGGTATCAGGGTAATGCCAGCCTCATAGAATGAGTTTGGAAGGGTACCCTCTTTGATTTTTTGGAGTAATTTGAGAAGAACTGGTATTAATTTTTAAAATGTTTTTTGGGGGACAGTGGGCCACTTAGCTCAGTTGGTTAGAGCACAGTTTTGTTCATCAATGTCATGGGTTCACATCCCCATACAGGCCAGTCACCAAAAAAAAAAGAAAAAAGAAAAAAAAGCTTGGTAGAATTCAGCAGTGAAGCGATCTTATCCTGGGCTTTTTGTTGTTGGGAGACTGCAGATTACTGATTTAATCTCGTTACTTGTTGTTTGTTCGGGTTTTCTACTACTCCTTGGTTCAGTTTTGGTAGGTTGTATGTGTTCAGAAGTTTATCCATTTCCTCCAGGTTTTCCAATTTGTTTGCATATAGTTGTTCATAATAGTCTCTAATGATTCTTTGTATTGCTGTGGTATCAGTTGTAATGTTTTTTTTTTCATTTCTGATTTTGTTATTCGGGTCTTCTCTCTTTTTTTCTTAGTCTAGCTAAAGGTTTGTCAATTTTGCTTAGTTTTTCAAAAAACCAACTTTTTGTTTTGTTGATTAAAAAAAATCTATATTAGGTGTATTCGACATATGTACACATAAAAAAGAAATTGTCCTCTGATCCCACCCAGAAAAAAGCATGCACCAACCCGAGTATATGCTGAAGTCAGAAGAGGCCTGGACTAAAAGTGTCCAGCAGGCTGGAGACCCCTGCTGCTGGCCCTAAAATAAGCATGTGTGTGCCATAGCCAAACATCCATTTGATGCCCTCAAGGTAGTAGTACTGCTGCTGCTGGCCTTGCTGCTGCCATGTTGCTTATGTCTCAGGAGCAGGGATGCCTGGTCTGGCCTTCCTTGCACAGCTCAGTCTCTCCATTCTGGTGGAGGATGGTCAAGGTGATGATAACTAATGCCCTGGGGAAAGGCAGAGGAGAGGGACGTTTCAGATTTAGGTATTACATCTGGGTTTATAATGGGGGTGGGGAGGTTGTTGATCTTTTGTGTCGTATTTTTTTTCTTTTTGTTTTTTAGGGGGCAGCTGACTTTTATATTGTTTTTTTGGCCTGCATTTCATTTAGTTCTGCTCTGATCTTTATTATTTCTTTTCATCTGCAAATTTGGGGATCAGATTGTTCTTGCTTTTCTAGTCCTTGAGGAGCAATGTTAGGTTGTTTATTTGAAGTCTTTCTATTTTTTGATGTATGCACCTACTGCAATAAACTTCCCATAGGTTTTGGTATATTGTGCTTCTGTTTTTATTTGTTCCAAGGAATATTTTGATTTCCTGCTTAATTTCTTCTTTGGTCTATTGATTGTTCAGGAGCATGTTGTTTATTTTATATTTTAATTTTTATTGAATTATAATTGATTATACATATTTTGGGGGTTCAACATTGGGATATGTTGATCAAATCAATATTACTGGCATATATATTGTTACAAATTGTACTTATTCTTTATGCCCCTTGTCCAATCTCTCCCCCTACCCCCTCTCCTTTCCCCTTTCCCTTCTAATTACCCTAGATTTCTTCTCTTCTTCTTTTTTTTTTTAAAGAAACAATGACCGGTAAGGGGATCTTCACCCTTGACTTGGTGTTGTCAGCACTGTGCTCTCCCATGAGAGCTAACCAGCCATCCCTATATAGGGATTCAAACCCGTGGCCTTGCTGTTATCAGCACCACACTCTCCCAAGTGAGCCACGGGCCAGCCCTGTCTTCTCTCCTTCTGAAAGAGTAATGGTTACTCTCTTGATTTGTTGCCTAGATGATCTTTCCAATGCTGAGAGATATGTTCAGGTCTCCCAATATTATCATAGAGCAGATGCTTCTTCTGTCACTCAGGAATGAGCTTTGTGGAGAGAGACATCCTCTTCTTTTCCTTGGTCTCTGCTGGTGACTCTCTTTGTGTCAATGCACTCCAGTGGCTTGCAGACCATCTGCACGGTGGTTGTGGTGTCTTACTACTTTTGCAGCAGCCGTGGTTATTGTGGTGGCTGTGGTGGGCCACCCACATGGAGGTGATGTTTTTGGCATGCTCTTTACCTAGTTGGTGGTGATGACAGTGGTGTGCCTGGTTTTGGGAGGGGCGTCCAGTTCTCAGCTCCATGCCTCTGGATGTGAGGTGGGCCCTGAGGTGCTGGTGGTGTGCCTGGTTATGGGTGGGGGGATCTGGTTCCTGGCTCCATGCTTCTAGACCCTGGTGGGCCCCGTGGTGCTGGCAGTGTGACTGGTTGTGGGTGAGGGGGTCTGGTTCCTGGCTCGATACCTCAGGACCCCGGGTGGGCCCCGTGGTGCTGGCAGTGTGCCTGGTTGTCCCCCCATCCTGGCTTGGTAGCCCAGGGGACTTCCAGTTGTTCTAGGTGTTATAGGTGTTCCTTGGGTGAAATGAGACCTTTTCTAGTTTTTATCGAACTTTTTCTCTGGTTGTGGGTACTGTGTATTTTCTTTCAGTCTGTGTTGGATTATTTCCTGTTCTCACCACAAAAACTCTGCCCTGGAACTAATTTGTTGTCCTTTGCTTACTTCTAAAGTGGGGGAACTTCCTGTGGGGACCAGTACTTGAGCTCTGCGGTTGAGCTAAATTTCTGCTTTGCTGTCAATTCCCTGGGGAAGGCTTTTTGTGATGCTCAGGTTATAATGGTTGATTTTATAGGACTTCCAGGTTTAGTGAAATCCAGTGCACCTGGGTTGTGTAGGAACACTGGTCTGGGCCTGAGTCTTTTCATCAAAGTATACCTTATGCAACTGTATATTCCTGACCAGCTTCCTCTGAGTGATTCTATGCTAATTGGGGGACAGATCAGCTGTCCTTGCTGTGTTCCAGTGTTCTCCTAGTGGGCCCATCTCCCCCACTGCCCATGATGAAGACACTTCCCATGGGATGGGCTGAATGCCGTTCCCTTCTGATGACTCATCGGCTTCTGAGTGTCTCCTTTTTTTCAGTTGTTGTGGCTCCTCACTCCTATGTGGGTCCATGGGAACCCTATTAGTGGTCTTGCTGGCCTGGGGGCCACCACTCATCTCCCTTGCCTCCTCCATGTAACTTCATTGGAAGGGCACAGCTGAGGCTTTTGCTGGCTTCTGCTTTGTGCATTTAGCAGCTCCAGCCTGGAAGTGGGCGGGGCTTGAAGTGGTTGGAGAGGTTTTTTCTTTCTCTCGTGGCTTCTCTGGCCTTCATGAACTCCATAGGTCTCTCCTCCTCTTCTCCTGAGCTCTAGCAGCCCCAGCTTGGCTGTCATTGCTTTTTAAAAGTTGTAAATTAGTTGATTTGTGGGAGAGAGTGTCACTGGGGACCATTTATTCTGCCATCTTGACTGGAAGTCAGGAGTGTGTTGTTTAAATTCTATGTGTTTGTACACAGTTTTCAAAGTCTTGCTTGTTATTTATTTCTAGTTTTATTCCATTGGGTCTGAAATATACATGATATGATTTCAGTACAGTTTTCAAAGTCTTGCTTGTTATTTATTTCTAGTTTTATTCCATTGGGTCTGAAATATACATGATATGATTTCAGTTTCTTAAAATTTGATGATACTTGATTTGTGTCCTAACATGTGTTCTTTCCTGGAGAATGTACCATGTTTTGATGAGAAGAATGTGTATTCTGCAGTTATTGGATGAAATGTACTGTAAATGTCTCTCAGGCCCATTTAGTCTATAGTGCAGTCTAATTCCAAAGTTTCTTTTTTTATTTTTTTTCCTTTTTGTCTTTTTTTTTTACTGACGGGTAACGGGATCGCAACCCTCGGTGTCACGCCCGTACGGGGGACCAGCAACGGGATTGCAACCCTCGGTGTTGCGCCCGCACCACGCTCAGCCAGAGAGCAGGAACCGGTCTCCACATGGGATCCGAACCCTCGGCGGGAGCGCCGCCGCACTCCCAAGCGGCGCACTCTCCAGTGCGCCACCAGGCCGGCCCATAATTCCAAAGTTTCTTTGTTAATTTTTTGTCTACATGATCTGTCCAATGCTGAGAGAGGGGTGTTGAAGTTTCTAGCTATTTTTGTATTGGGACTATCTCTCCCTTTAGATCCGGTAATATTTGCTTTTTATGTCTGGTTGTTCCAATGTGGGGTGCACATATGTGTGTGTTATATCCTCTTACTGAATTGATTCCTTTAACATTATATAATGGCCTTCTTTGTCTCTTTTCATAGTTTTTTTTTTTTTATAGTGTATTTTATCCTATGTAAGTGTAGATACTACTGCTTGTTTTTGGTTTCCATTTGTGTAAAATATCTTTTTTCATCCCTTCACTATTAGTCTATGTGTGTCTTTACAGGTGTAGTGAGTTTATTGTAGGCAGCATATAGTTCCATAGAAATTTTAGGATTTTTTTCCTATTTCTGTGAAAAATGACATTGGAATTAGGGGTTGCATTGAATCTGCAGATCACTTTGGCTGGTGTGGACATTTTAACAATATTCTTTCAATCCATGAACATGGGATATCTTTTCATTTATTTGTTTCATCTTCAATTTTAATTTCTTTCATCAGTGTTTTTTTCTTTTCATCAGTGTTGTATATTTTTTAATATATAGATCTTTCACCTTATTAAATTTACTAAGTATTTTATTTTATTTTTGATGCTATTGTAAATGAGATTGTTTTAAAAAATTTTTTGGATAGTTTGTTGTTAGTGTGTAGAAATGCTACTGATTTTTGTGTCTTGATTTTGTAGTATGCAGCTTTTTGAATTCCTTTATCCATTCTGTTTTTTAGTAGAGTCTTTAGAGTTTTCTATATGTAAGATCATGTCATCAGGAGAGATATGTCACTTCTTCCTTTCCTATTTGAATGCCTCATTTCTTTCTCTTTTCTTCTTTTCTTTTCTAGTAGCTGGCTAGTATGGAGATCCAAACCATTGCCCTTGGTGTTATAACACTCTGCTCTAACCAAGTGAGCTAACTGGCCAGGCTTGAATGCCTTTTTTTTTTTTCTTGCCTAATTGCTCTGGCTAAGACTTCCAGAGTCTTAGAAGTGGTGAAAGTCAGCCTTTCTTGTTTTGTTCTTGACCTTAGAGGAAAAGCTTTCAACTTTTTACTACTGAGTATGATGTTAGCTGTGGCCTTGTCATATATGGCCTTTATTGTGTTGATATACTTTCATTCTATACCTAATTCATTCAGAGTTTAATCATGAAAGGATGCTGAATTTTGTCAAATGCTTTTTATGCATCTGTTGAGATGACCATGTGGTTTTTGTTCTTAATTTTGTTAATATAGCTATTATATCTTGATTTATGTATGTTGAACCATCTTTGCATCGTGGTGAATGATCTGTTTAATGTACCATTGAATGTGGCTTGCTAGTATTTTGGTGTGGGTTTTTGCATGTATGTTCATCAGGGATGTTGGCCTATAGTTTTGTTTCTTGTAGTATCCTTGCTTGGCTTGGTATCAGGTTAATGCTGTCCTCATAAAATGAGTTTGGAATTATTCCCTCCTCTTCAATATTTTAGAGGGATTGGTATTACTTCTTTAATGTTTGGTATAATTTAGCAGTAAATCCATCAGATAGTGGGCTTTTCTTTGATGCAGTACTCACTTTTATATTATAAAAATTGTTTGCAAATTTTGAATTAATTAAACCAACCATGTTTAGCTAAAAACTGCATTGGACTCATTCTACTTTTTCCTTTAATTCTCTGAAGTTTTCCCTCTTTATCTCTAAACAGACTTCCAGTCTTTGCTTGAATCATCACTAGACTTAGTGGCACACGTTTAAAAAATTCATTCTGTATCAACAATATTAGTAACTTTTCTAATTCATTCATAGCATCTGAGGGTTGCTTCTGTATCGCTGTGAATTAAAAAAAATACAGATTCTTTTGCACACTTTTCCTCTGCAAATGATAAAATGCAGAGATTGGAAGTGTTCAGTTTAATGAGTTTTGACAGCTATATGTGTTTATGTAACCATCAGCCAAAAAAGTTATAGAACATTTCCAGCACCCTGGAATGTTTCCTTATTTCCTAGTCCCTCAATTCATCCAAGGCTATCACTTTCTGACTTCTGTCAGTATGGATACTTTTCACAATTGAAACAGCCAAGTTGAATTAATCATAAAGGAAAATAATCTTATTCCTAGTTCTGTAATATTTTTACTTTCTGTTCCAAGTTACTAGTCATGCTTTTATGAACAAACTCTGTGTCCTTGGTCTTATTTTACTTTCTTCGATTGGAATACAGTGAGATAATAGCAACTGACACAGAGAGAATAGTTGTGGTATGAGAAACAATGTCCATGATGGTAGCTGTGGGTTGCTTCCACTTTTAACTCATGATAGTCATTTTTTTTTTTTGTCTTTTTCCGTGTCCGGCAACGGATCGCAACCCTCAGTGTCGCCCCCGTACCGGACCGGGACCGGCAACGGGATTGCAACCCTCGGTGCTGCTCCCGCGCCTCACTCAGCCAGTGAGCGGGAACCGGTCTGTATGTGGGATCCGAACCCTCGGGCGGGAGTGCCGCCATGCCTCCCAAGCGGCGCACTATCCAGTGCGCCACCGGGCCGGCCCCACATGATAGTCATTTGTGCACGAGAGTAATTTGTATAAAACTTAACACAAAATTTTCTGCACCTGTAAACATTTATTTTGTGCCTTATGGAGCAGTTGATTAACTCAATCTTTGGTAAGTTGTTTTGTAATTTAGAAAGCATCTATGGGATACATACTTACTTGGTGCTAGCCAACATATCTCTATTTTATACTTTATGTCTCTTCTATTTTATACTTTCTGTGTTTTACTTTTTCTTTCTATTTCATGCTTTCCATGTCTTATTTTTTCTCTGAGTTTTGAGAGAATTCTTGAAAATGTCTTTAATTCCATTTTAATAGTAGCCTTTTCCTGCCTTGCTTCTACTGAGATTTTTAAATTTCAGAAAAGTAAATTTCTAAGAACTTTATACTTTATTTATTTATTTATTTATTTTTGGTGGCTGGCCACTATGGGGAACTGAAACCTTGACCTTGGTGTTACAAGGCTGCACTCTAACCAGGTGAGATAACTGGCCAGCCCAGAACTTTCTACTTTTAGATGGTTTTGAGAGGCTCTGTGTTTTATTAATATGCTATCTTAAGTATCCCTAAGAATACAAATTAGGTGGTTTGATTTTAAGCTTTCTCTTATTTTATATTATAACTATATTTCTAAGACTTCTTTACTTTAAAGGCCCAGATTTGTCCCCTTTAGGGTCTTTTTCATATGTCCGGTGATTTTTCTCTGCCCAGTCTTATGTGTAAAAGTCCAGCTTTTCCTAATTAGTAGCTGTAAGTGGAAGGTTAATATCAGATCTGGATCCCTTCTCACAGACGTTGGTCTGCCAAGGAAGATAACCTTGGGTCTTCCTGCTCAATAAACCATTTCATTGGAAACATGCTGAGATAAGATAATTGTGGGATGCTGACTATCAGTTTGGTTTACTGTGAGACCCTTGATTTGTGAGCTTGCACATGGACTGGTAGAGCTGTGAATCGGTGTGTAGGTCTTGGGCCTATGACTGGAATGATATAAAAGACCAGTGAGAAACACAAGCTTCTTTGTGTCAAAGTGAACCACACACATCTTGACCTCATCCTAAGTAACGATGAATACCTTCTGTGGTAGTGGGGGACTGAGAAGCTGTAAATGTGGATATCTGCTGACCTTCCCATGAGACAGAAGATACACATTTTGTAATTTCCTACTCCCTATCCTTCTATAAAATAGACTAAATGCAATGCTAGATTTAAAGAGTTTGATTGCCAACCCAAATCTATGATCACTTCTAGTGGTAGAACAGTAGCTAAAATGGCTTTAGTCAGATATTGTCAAATTCTTTCATGCCAGATAAAACAAAAAGTTTCTTGTGTCTTTCTCTGTCACTTAGCCAATATTTTATGCAGAGTAGGGATGGAGCTGTAGGCAGCTTTGGAAAACAAAACTTATCATGTTTCTCCCCTGCTTGAATCCTTGATGCCTCCTGTGATAGGCAGAATTCTAAGATAGCACCCAAGATTCTTGCTTCCTGGTGTACATGCATTGTATAATCCCCTAGTCTTGTGCGTGGGAGGCATCTGTGAATATGATGGCATAGTTGCTTCCTTGATTAGATTATATGTGACGTTGAATTAATCAAAAGGGAGACTATCCAGGTGAGCCTGACCTAATTAGGTGAGTCCTTGTAAGAGACTGGGCCCTTCCTGAGGCCAGAGAGATTGAATGCAAGTGTGATTTTCCTAGAATTGCTGGTTTTGAAGATGGAGGGGGCCATATGGCCATTTGGCAAGGATTGAGAGCAGCCTCTACTTGCTGAGAGTGACCCCCAGCCAACAGCCAGAAAGAAAATGGGGGCCTCAGTCCTACAACTAGCAGGGACTGATTTCTACCAACAATGATATGAGGTTGAAAAGGCCCTTGAGCTCCAGAAAAGAATGCAAGTCAGCCATGCCTGGACTTCTGATCAGCAGAAACCATAAGATAATAAATGGGTGTTGTTTTAAGCTGCTAAATTTGTGGTAATCTGTTATGCAGTAGTAGAAAACTATTACAGCTTCCCATCTCCCAGAGAAGTACTTCTCACAATTTCCCTTTACCCTAAGGCAGAGTAATGTGCATACATACACACCAGTAGAGGGAGAAGGAGTAGAAAACCTGGTGTATCAGAGTTATGTTAGGCTTTGATTACCAGAAAACCCAGCCTAGGGTTTGTACTGTAACTCTGTGATAACTGTGAAGGACCAGGCTTCTTCCTCACAGCTCTGCCATTCCTTAGTGATGGAACTGCACTTCAGGCATCACATACTTTCACATACTGTCCTGACAAGAACACTGAAGAGGCAGCACTGCCATTTACAGATCACTGACTAGAACTGAGTCACACGGTCACCCTCTACTTGCAGAGATATCTGGGAAGGTAAGGTTTTAGCTTTCCATCATCTGTAATAGCAGAAGACAAGTGCAAGATGGGTTGGAATAAGTGTTGTAATCCAGTGTACAGTATCTGCCAGAGATGAGCTGCAGTATATGCCTACATGGCCAGTGCCAAACTTTGAATTTCTTTGAATGTTTGTGATTTTATGTGAAGCATTCATGTGAATGTTTTATTTTTAAATTTAAATTTATCAATATACAATGTAGTTGATTTTTGTGTTTTACCAATTCCTCCTTTTCCTCCCTCCCTCTCTGCTCTCCCCCCCACCATCAACATCATATCTGTTCACTTGTCTTAACAAGTTCAAGGAATCGTGATTGTTTTCTTTTTTTCCCCTCCCGTTTATTTGTTTGTATATTTATTTACTTTTATTAGCTCCCACAAATAAGTGAGAACATGTGGTGTTTTTCTTTCTGTGCCTGGCTTATTTTACTTAATATAATTTTCTCTAAGTCCATCCATGTTGCTGTGAGTGGTAGTGTTTCATTTTTTCTTTTTTTTTTCCTTTTTGTCTTTTTTCATGACCGGCAACGGATCGCAACCCTCAGTGTCGTGCCCATACCGGACCGGGACCGGCAACGGGATTGCAACCCTCGGTGTTGCTCCCGCACCTCATTCAACCAGTGAGCGGCTGGTCTGTATGTGGGATCCGAACCCTTGGCGGGAGCACCACCGCGCTCCGAAGCGGCGCACTGTAGCAGTGCGCCACCGGGCTGGCCCTCATTTTTTCTTATAGCAGAATAGTTTTCCATTGAGTAGATATACCACATTTTCCTTATCCACTCATCCGATGATGGGCATTTAGGCTGCTTCCAACTCTAGGCTATTTATTTTTTATTTTTTATTTTTTTTGGTCTTTTTCGTGACCGGTAAGGGGAATACAACCCTCGGTGTGGTGTCGCCCGCACTGTGCTCAGCCAGTGAGCGCACTGTCCAGTCCTATATAGGATCTGAACCCGTGGCGGGAGCGTCGCTGTGCTCCCAGTGCTGCACTCTCCCGAGTGCACCACAGGGCCGGCCCAACTCTAGGCTATTTAAACAGCACTGCAATAAACATGTGAGTATAGGTATCCCTTTGACATGATGATTTCCATTCCTCTGGGTATATACCCAGCAGTGGAATAGCTGGGTCATATGGTAGATCTGTCTGTAGTTGTTTGAGGAACCTCCATACCATGTTCCATAAAGGCTGCACCATCTAGCAGTCCCACCAACAGTGTAGGAGGGTTCCTTTTCTCCACATCCTTGCCAGCTTGTGTCATTCTCAGTCTTTTGGATATTAGCCATCCTAACTGGAGTGAAATGGTATCTCAAAGTGGTTTTGATTTGCATTTCCCGAGTGCTGAGGGATGAGCATTTTTTCATTGTGTCTGTTGGCCATTTGTATATCTTCCTTTGAGAAATGCCTGTTCAGCTCTGTTGCCCATTTTTTAATTGAGTTACTTGTTTTTTTTGCTGTTAAGTTGTTTGAGTTCCTTGTATATTCTTGGTATTAATCCTTTGTCAGATGTATATTTTGCAAGTATTTTCTCCCACTCTGTTGGTTGTCTTTTGACCCTGTTAATTGTTTCTTTTGCTGTGCAGAAGCTTTTTAATTTGATATAATCGCATTTGTTTATTTTTCCTTTGTTTATTATAATATGAAATATTTTCATTAACTTATAGTGAGATTCATTTTTTTTCTTTTTCCTTTTTGTCTTTTTTTTTTCGTGTCCGGCAACGGATCGCAACCCTCAGTGTCGCGCCTGTACTGGACTGGGACCGGCAA
>NW_007728341.1:154582-156304 GCF_000696425.1 Galeopterus variegatus
CCACCGGTCATCCCTATATAGGATCCGAACCCGCGGCAGGAGCGCTGCTGCGCTCCCAGAGCTGCACTCTCCCGAGTGCACCACGGGCTCAGCCCCAAGCCCCATTTTATAATCTAAAGTAACTTAATGATCTAGCCCTAGCCCTCCCTAGGCTTTCCTACCAGCACTCCTCTTCCTTACTGTACTCTTTAAGCAGAATACTTTTTTTGTTTATACTGGAATGTGACTTCATGCCTATGATCCTCCATATATTTGAACCTGCTGTCTTTCCTGGATAAACAACATTTTCCTGGGAATCCATTGGCTCTTTCATCTGTAACTCCAGAAATTAGTGTGCCACTATATTATGGTACATATACCTATAATCTAATTATGTTTGCATCTCTTTTCACCTGATTATACTTAGAACTCCTTCAGAGCAGGAGTTATGTCTCAATTCTATTTTGCATCCTTGGTGATTAGTGTGGAACCTGGAACACATTAAATGTACTGGTGAGGGAGACTCAAAGAAAGAATACTTAACCAGGATGAGGTGTAATAGGCTCACAGATAAAATTTTCTTTGATCTCTTTGATCAGTATTTTGTTAAAAACAGCTTTATTGACTCACACACACGCACATAAATATATGTATAATTAATATACCATACAATTCACCCATTTAAAGTGTAATTCAATAGTTCTTAGACTATATACAGAGTGGTGCAACCACCATCACAATCAATTTTAGATCATTTTCGACACTCCAAAAGAAACTCTGTACTCAATAGTAGTTACACTTTGTTTACCCAACTCCTCCAGCCCTAGGAAACCAATAATCTGCTTTCTGTCTCTATGGATTTTCCTATTCAGACATTTCATATAAACAAAATTATATAATATGTGACCTTTTGTGACTAGCTGCTCTCACTTAACACAGTGTTTTCACAGTTTATCCATTTTGTAGTATGTATCAGTACTTCATTTTTATGGCTGAATAATATTTCATATTATGGATATACCACATTTTATTTATCCATCTATTAGTTGATGGACATTTGGGTTGTTTCCACTTTGGGGCTTTTATAAATAGTGCTACAAGTATAGTTTTTGTATGGATGTATATTTTAATTTCTCTTGGGTATATACGTAGAAGAATTGCTGGAGAATATGGTACTCCATGTTTATCATTTTGAAGAACTGCCAGACTGTTTTCCAAAGTGATTGAACCATTCTCCATTTCCATTAGCAGTGTATGAGGCTTCCAATTTCTCCACATCTTCCCCAACACTTATGTTTTTTTTATTTTTATTTTTTGGCAGCTGGCTATTACAGGGATCTGAACTGTTGACCTTGGTGTTATAACACTGTGCTCTATCTGACTTTTTGACTGTAATCATTGTAGTGGATTTAAAGTGGTATCTCATTGTGGTTTTGATTCACATTTCCTCAATGATTAATGATGTTGAGCATTTTTTCATGCATTTATTGGACATTTTTATGTCTTTGGAGAAATGTCCATTCAGATCTTTTGTCTATTTTTCAATTGGTTGTCTTTTTATTGCTGAGTTGTAGTAGTTCTTTACATATTCTAGATACAAGTTCCTTATCAGATCTATGATTTGCAAATATTTTCTCTTGTCTGTGGCTTGTCTTTTTGCTTTCTTGATAGTGTACTTTGAAATACAATACTTTTTAAATTTTGGTGAAGTCTAATTTGTTTATTTTTTCTTTTTTTACTTAT
>NW_007728341.1:157289-157888 GCF_000696425.1 Galeopterus variegatus
ATACAATACTTTTTAAATTTTGGTGAAGTCTAATTTGTTTATTTTTTCTTTTTTTACTTATGGTTTTGGTGTCATATCTGAGACTACTTTGTCTAATCCAAGGCAGGCCATGAAGATTTAATCGTATGTTTTCTTTTAAAAGCTTTATAATTTTAGCTCTTGTATTTAGGTCTGTGACCCATTTTGAATTAATTTCTGTGTATGGCGTAAGGAACTGGTTCAACTTCATTTATTTGCTTGTGGACATGTAGTTGTTTCAGCATGACCTGTTAAAAAGACTATGAGTGTTCTTTCCTCATTGAATTGTATTGGCACCCTGGTCTAAAATCAACTGATCATAAAATGTAAAGGTTTATTTATGGAGTCTCAGTTCTGTTCCATTGATCTGTATGTCTATCCTTATGCCAGTATCACTGTCTGAATTACCACATCTTTGTAGTAAGTTTTGAAATCAGGAAGTGTGACTCCTCTACCATTGTTTCTCTTTTTCAAAATTGTTTGGCTATTCTTGGTCCTTGCATTTCTACACAAATTTTAGTATCAGCTTGTCAATTTCTACAAAAAGAAAAAAAAAAAAAAACACAGTTGTGTTTTTTTTT
>NW_007728341.1:159517-161910 GCF_000696425.1 Galeopterus variegatus
TCAAGATACACACACACAATCACTATATATGTATGTATATATGTAAACACATACACATGTGATATGTATTTTTTTGAAACTATTTGAGAATTAGTTGCAGGTATCATGATACTTCACCAGTAAATACTCCATTTATCTTGTATCATTCTGTGAAGAACAGGATATTCTCCTTTATCACCACAATGAAATGATCACTCAGGAAATTTCACACCGATGTATTAAAATTATCTCATACACAGTCCATAGCCACAGTTTCTCAATCATCTCAATAATGTCCTTTATAGCTTAAAAAATTGATCCAGGATCTAATGAAGGATCATGCATTGCATTTAGTTGTCATGCTCTTAAGTCTCCTTTATTGTAGAATGGCCCATGAGTCTCTCTCTCTTTTTCCTTTTATGACACTGAAATTTAAAAAGAGTCTAAGCCAATTGTTGGCCAAATGTCTCTCAGTTTTGCTTTGTTGATAGTCTTCTAAGGTTTGAATTCAGGTTAATATTCTTGGCAGGAATGTTAAATGTGATGTGTCCTTCTCAGAGCATCATATGAAGAGTCACGTAACTGTGTATCCCCTTTTTGATTAGTTTGCTGTTTGGTTGAGGTAGTGTTTGTCAGTGTTCTCCACTGTAATTAATAATCACTGTAATTAATAATTAATAATTCCCTTTGTAATTAATAAGTAACTGCTGAGGAGATACTTTTGAAACTATGTGAATATCCTTTTCTCCAAACTTTCAGATACTGGTTTTAGCATCCATTGATGATTCTTGCCTCAATCAATTATTAATACTATGTTGGTTATAAAATGGTGATTTTTCTATCATTCCTACTACACTTTTATTTGGCAGGACTATCTGGTAAAGAACAGCTTTTCCTTTTCCCCACATCACATTAAAAATTTTAAAATTATGATATAATCAAAATACAGTGAAATGCATGTACACTTTAAGTATTTGGTCAGTTTTGATGAATGTATACATGCACATAACGCAGACCCCAATGAAGGTAAGTTCCAGGAGTTCCCTCATGACCTTCATAGTCAATCCATCTCCTTTAGAAACTACTACTGCCCTAATTTCTACCACCATACATTAACATACATTCTATTCTAGAATTTCATGTCAATGGAATCATACAGTATCTTTTTTTAAGTCTGGCTTTTTCACTTAGTAGAATGTTTCTGAGATGAATACATGCTGTTGCACTCACACCTTTTAAAAATTTTAACTTTTTTTCTTTGTATCTGTATGGACTCATGGGTTTTTANGTTGCACTCACACCTTTTAAAAATTTTAACTTTTTTTCTTTGTATCTGTATGGACTCATGGGTTTTTAAATTTAATGTTTTAGACCTGTCATTCATTTAAAAGTTGAAATTGTTACAAAATTGACCACTGGGAACTTCTTTAAGCCGATGTCTGTGTCTTTTTGATTTGTCTCCATCATTTTTTGTGCATTTCCTTATTTTCTGGCACAAAAGTATTATACAGGTTCATCTGTACTTTCCCTGATACAGCTGTTGGGTCAGCAATTTCCCTAAGGAGAAATTTCAGTGCGGTATGGTATCTAGAAAACAAGATCTGGGTGCTAGGTGAGCACCTTGCTACTGAGATTTTCTGGCTTCCAAGCTGTTTTAGGGGATGTAGCTATCTATGTATTGAAATACACACACATAACCATGCACCCACCTCTTCTCTACCCCCTCCAAACACAATGGGTATCTTCTCCTTCCCCAATTCTGTATTTATATCTCCTTTCTCCCACAGTGAGAACCCTGGTCCCCACTCCAGCAACACCAATGACTAATGCCAAATTCTACAACACAAGCTAAACACTTTTGGAATTGTAATAACACTGTTACTATTAACAGAAAATTTGCTGAGTGCAGCTTGAGATTTTTTTTTGCAGTTCTTTTTGTCCTTAGAGTGTACAATGACAGCACTGTGTTAAAATTTTTCTCAGATTCTTTTCTTTACTCTGTGTGGTAATGATAGTGATATTTTATACAATTAGGTTACTTGTCTCTATTTTTATACAATTTTGTATTCAAGGATAGAAAGAAACCTATCCTTTTTGATTTAATCTTATTTTTTGAATGTGCTAATCATTAAAATGGTTCAAAAATCAAAACTATAAATAGGTATACTCAGAGAATTTTCATTCCCTTCCCAATCTCTTCAACCCTGTTCTCATTTCCCACAGATAACCAATTTATTAGTTTCTGGTTTGTCCTTCCTATATTTCTTTTTGCAAAGATAATCAGATACGTATTCTTTTTTTTCTTACAAAAAGTAACATTCTGTATATACTGTTTTGCATTTGCCTTTTCACTTAATGTATCTAAGTCAATGCTTTATTTTTCCAGTTGCACAGAACTTTTCTTTTTTTTTTTT
>NW_007728341.1:162771-167165 GCF_000696425.1 Galeopterus variegatus
GGAGCGCCGCTGCGCTTCCCAAGCGGCGCACTTATCCAGTGCGCCACCGGGCCGGCCCTGCACAGAACTTTTCTATGTGGATGTACAGTAGTTTCTTGTCTACGCGATCTTTCTTGTGTAAGCATTTAGATTGTTTCTGGTATTTTAATGAATAACTTTGTACATATGTATTTTATTATTGTTAGAGGTGTATCTTCAGGGTGAATTTCTACAATGGGTTTCTTGGGCCAAAGGGTAAATGCCTATTAGGTTTTGCTAGATATCGCCAGTTTCTCTTCCACAGGGATTGTACCATTTTGCATTCCCACCGGTAATGTATAAGAGTGCTTGTTTTGTGATAGTCTCATCAACAGAGTTTATTGTAAAGATTTTGGATTTCTGCCAATTTGAAAGGTGAGAAATGGTAGTTCAGTTGTTTTAATTTACACTTCTCTTTTGAGTGAAGTTGAGCATCTTTTCATATATTTAAGGGTCATTTGTATCTTTTTTTAGTGATCTGTTCATGTCTTCTATTCATTCTTCTAGTGGATTTTTGATGTTTTTTAAAATAGATTTTTAAGAGGAATGATTATTTCTTTTTCTTGAGCTAACTTTTCATTACCACATGTGGGGTTATTCAAACGCATACACTTAGCATTTCTCTGTTATGTTTTTAAATACCAAGAGGGTTTTGTCTTCAGCAGGCTGTGTACTGCCATTGCACTGATCAACCCATTCCTACCTCACCACTTACTCCTTATCTCACCTTCATGTAATAGCTCTACGGTGCCCACACTGGCTTTCCTACCCTGACTGGAGAGAAATTTTTATTTTGTAATCCCAGAAGAAGATGGAGCTACCACCATCCAAGGCTTCAGAAATTCTGCAGTTTTGGGTGGGTGGGGGGGAGGTGCAGGCAATCCTGTATAGAATGTAGATTCAGTATAAACAGAACCAGTTATTGGACCAGTATATAAGAGGTAAATTTAAGGAAGCCCTAAGAAGTTGAGGACCCTAGTTATTCTTGCAAAATCTAGACAATGCTGGAAGTCAGGATTTTTGAAAGATATGCACTTCTTGCTGAGCTACTAAAGACACACTATAAATGGGTCTTTCCTACCTTTCCATGCACAAGACCAATCCCATTTGACACCTTTGAAGAATATTAATATTGAGTATATAAATGAAAAAAAGAACTTAGGAGCTTGATTTCACACAAAAATTTGAGGGCCTCTCAAAGGCAGTCTGGAATCAATTTTAAATAAAGTTACTTAAATGATTTCTGTCAGTGGAGATGAATATCCCACTGATAAAAAACCCAGTCATGTCCAAAACAATAGTTTACATCCACATATGCTAAATTTGAAGATTCAGTGAGACACCATGGTGTTGTCTTAAAAAATTTAAGGCGTCTTCAGAGTTCATGGAAATATTCATATTATCTTTTAATTCTATTTTTCCATGAATTTTTCTAAGTACCCTCATATTATACAACTCTTTCTGCTAAAAGTGACTTTACAGCAGTGGTTACAGTAGCAGCAGCAACAGGACTTTTGCTCACTTTTAATGGTCATGTACATCCCTACTGCTCAGATTTTGGTTTTTGCTACTACTTTCCAACTAAAAGTAACTAGAACTCTTTGGGCAGGAGGTCGGGGAGGTAGCTAATCCCATGTATCAGAGCAGGAAAAAATTCAGGAAGGGCTTGGAACATCTAACTTTAAGAAATAAGAATGGTTTTAAGGATAACAGGAACACTGCTGAGAGTTAAAAGAAGCTAGTTTAATGGAGCTTTCACAGGCCAAGAATTAATTTGAGCATGAAAAAAAGGGCTAATTGGAACTAGATGAGTATATAAGAGGACAAATGTTCGTAATGATACTGAAGAGCAAAGTTAATAAAACCAAGTGTGTTAAAATGCAAAGGATAAATAAAAATTAAATTAAAGGATATAATATGGTATGTATGATGCATTATTGATCCTACAAATATACAGTGTTTTTTGCTAATTATGTCCGTATGTATATACACACATATTTGTATGTGTAAATATATTTATCCCTATTTAATCAGGAAAGAATAAACACAGGGGTGCTGGGCAAGCCAAATAATCCTGGAAAAAGTTGGAACAGTATCAAGAAATAGGAAGAACTGAATGGTCACTTAGACAAAATAGAAAGACATTTCAACAGTTAATTAGCTCTAATGGTCACATGCAATAAGCAAGTAGGAGAATTCAATAGTGTGTTCCAAAATGATGAGATAGCCAAATATTCTATAGAGGAAAACTGACCACAAAAACTGCATTCTTCAGGGCTGGCCTGTGGCTCACTCGGGAGAGTGTGGTGCTGATAACACCAAGGCCACGGGTTTGGATCCCTATACAGGGATGGCTGGTTAGCTCACTTGGGAGAGTGTGGTGCTGATAACACTAAGTCAAGGATTAAGATCCCTTTACCGGTCATCTTTAAACAAAACAAAACAAAACAAAACAAAAAAACTGCATTCTTCAGGAAGAAGGAGCTGGATGGCCTTATTGATTATACTAATAAGGCATATAAAAGCTTTAAGAAATACTAGCCAACAAGATCATTGTATCAAAATGACAGGACAGTGGCCAGATGGTTTTGGGAAAATTCAAGACTCAAAAATTTAAAATCTGTACAAAAGGTCTTAAGATGTCCCACGACATAACATGTGATATTTAGTTATAAAAGGAGGCCAAAAAATTTATTTTATCTGTGCGAGTAGGTCTCATAGATGACCTGACTGAGGATCAGCCAGTTGCTAATGCATAAGCTGCAACTTAGTTTGTCTGAGACAGTATTATTATGTTGGGTCTGGTAAGATTACTAAAACTCCAGGAAGGTATAAAAAAAGTACATGGTAGAACAATGTAAACCTAGGAACATATGAAAAATTGGAACCTTGGGAAAGTTCAAATAAGGATTAAAAAAGATTAAGCTCATGGGGTTAACGTTTTTGTAATTGGTTTTAGTGTAATTATTGTGATACTCTGGACATGTCTTTCCTGTTTCTTAAAGCATTTAATGCATTTAATAGAATCTGATGTTTTAGGTTTTTTATTTTAATGAAATGTTTAGATATGTTTAAATCTGAAGTCAGTGTTTAAAAGAGTATGGATATTTAATTTTAAAAATTATTTTTTATTAGTTGCAAATCTGTGAATAAGTAGAAGAATGATGACTGCTGCAAAAATGTCAATTCGTTTCTTAATAAACTGAACATTAATCAAAATACAAGTAGTAATAAGTATTTTTCTCCATGCTTACAAGCCCTTTGGACATAAATGTATCTATCAACGTGATCATCCTTTTAATAATCTGTTTTGAGAAATAGAGTCACACAAATTTTGGTGTTGAGCAGCAGTCTTTCATTTTATTAAGGTTCGTATATTTACCAAATGTCTTCAGAGTGTTAGACTGTTCCAGGTACTGTTTGTATCTACTGGATTGGGAGTAAAATGACCTATGTTATAGTGACATTTCAGTCTGAGAAACCCTGAATAACAAGTTGCTTATTATTATGTGTAGCTTAAGTATCTCTTGTCATAAAAGGATAATAACGTGGTGGGATGGACCAAATGAACTAGTATATATGAAGGGGCACTGTGTTGTCCTCCTAGACAGGAAAGGTTGTAACAAACAGGTTTTGGAATGAGTACTACTCCTCTGGCTCCCCTACTCTGAGCATCAGTATTGATGTCATTAATATATTTAGAGTTCTCTCCTTAACTTGGAACATTTTGAAGAGAACAAAGGACAACATAAGAATGAATCCACACCATAATGACACAGTTTACTGTACAACTAACATAAACATAATCATTTATGACCCTAAGGAATATATGATAGGATTCTAATTTACAATTCCCAGTTATGAAGAATTGGTATAAATCCTTGGCCAACTATGGTCTGGTTCAGTCTAGACACCTCTTTTTTGGGATTGTCCAAGTTCTGCTGATCCTCTTCTGAAAATCTCATAGTCTTGTTTTTCACCTGTGCTGAGATACACTGCTTTGTGCTGGAGCCCTTAGAACTCTTTGTGGAATACTCAGTTTCTTTTTTGGTTGTAAAATTAAGCTTTGATCAAGGTCTTTACCAATTGTAATTAATCATTACTTCTTTTAATACATACCTCTGCTGTCTGAGTACTTTACTGTGGCTCACTCTCTCCCTTCTTGAAATCTGTGTGCCCCATACTCTACCTCATTATGGCAAATGAATGTTAAATGTGGGTCCTTTGGGGCCGGCCCGGTGGCGCACTGCGCTAGTGCGCCGCTTGGGAAGCGCGGAGGCGCTCCCGCCGAGGGTTCGGATCCCACATACAGACCGGTTCCCGCTCACTGGCTGAGCGAGGCGCGGGGGCCACACCGCGGGGAGCGGTCCTGTTGG
>NW_007728341.1:167719-179617 GCF_000696425.1 Galeopterus variegatus
GGAAAAAAAAAAAAAAAAATGTGGGTCCTTTGGGTGAAGATACTTCCAGTATTGATCTGTCCCCAAAATGGATGTTTATGGCACAGATATTTAACACAAAATGCTATTAGATATCCTCCCTGACTACAGTAACTGAAAGTTTTATTAACAATTTCACATCCATTGTTATGTGGGACATAAATGGACCTTGAAAAGTTTAACTTCTGTTATGAAATGAATTACTTTCTTGGTTTTTAGTATTTTATTTGATTTTTTTTTGGCGGCTGGCCAGTATGGGGCTCTAAAAGTATTTTAGTTTTTAAATCACTTTAAATCTTTAAATCACTTCAGCTTTCACTGGAGAGCTATAAAATCCAGTCTTTTCATAGGGGAAAAAAATCAGGGAAGTCTCGAGCTGAGAGATGTTACAAGAAAGGTGAGAAAACAAGGGGGCTGCCTACCTACCTTAGTCTCATGGTTTCTTCAGCCATGGCTGGGAAGACCAAGAGAAAAACTAAAAGCCAAGAAATCAAAGCATTCCCACACTTGCAGCTATTTATGGCTTATGACAGTTTAAATTTATGATGCTTTATAGCATTAAAATGTGACTTCTATCAAACAAGGTGGTCATCATAAAAATCAAGTTAAACCACCTTAATTTCTTTTTGGAAAAAGGTGTTACATAAATGTTTTTCAATAAATAAAGAATTATTAAGCCAGTAGACTACTTCTTTAGCTGTTTATATAAGCCAGTGAAGCTCTTCCCTGGTTCTTATCCTCAGCATGACACCATGACTCACCCTCTGGTACAGTCCCCCACTCTTGCACCTCCCACAGAGATACAGGCTGGCATGGGGATTCTTAGCCCTGGTCATTACCAAGAAAACTCTGATTTCAACTTACAGCAGAAATGACAACTTTAACTCAAAAATCTGTTTTCCATAGGGAAATTTAAAACTAAAATAGAAGGATAGAAGAGCAGACTTCTCTAAATCGATTTTTCAGAGTTCATCAGAATGACCCTCAGTCTCCTCCAAGACTCTTCTCAAAGTGATCGTAGGATTCATTTGATGAAAATAATGCAAGGATTGCTAAAAGAATAACAACATGATATTATTGTATCCTATCACATTATTTCTCAAATGATGGTACATAAGATTTTAGGTGATATACCAATGAATATTTTTAATTTCAAAAGTTATATACTTATTTTGAAGAAAATTAGAGCAAGTGTAATGGCATATAAAACTAAATTATGAGTTTTAGATGCTAAATAATATTTCCTAGGAGAAAGCTAAAAATTCTGAGTCCTTTTAAAAAATATTAAGTTGACTATCAGTAGTTGTGTACAGTATGTGATGGTCAAATCAGGATAGTTAGTTTATTCATCATTACAATATATAATCATTCTTTGTGTGTGTTAACTAGTTTCTCATTTATATGTATGATCATTTATGCTCTAAAAAAGAAAAATAAAAAAATTAAGTAAACACTACATATAGTTAAAAACTGTAAAGGAAGCACACAAATAAGTGAACTTTAAAAAATATTGCTGTTCAGGCTGGCCAGTTAGCTCGGTTGGTTAGAGCATGGTGTTGTAACACCAAGGTCAAGGGTTTGGATGCCTGTCCCAGCCAGCCGTACACACACAAAAAAATGTTCTTTTATGTTTATTTCAAGTTTATGTGACTGCTTACACTACAGCATTGCCTTCTGATTGATCAATGTTTATATGATTTAAAAGCTTTATACCATAAAACTTATAGGTGAATAATTATAGCTTATCACTTACAGGATTTCTGGTCATTTCTTTAAAAATTTTAAAAAGTTTTATATCAGATTTGGAACATGACTCCTAATACAACCCTGTTTATAAAATAAATTATTTTCACTACTTGTAACCTCTCCTGGGATTGTAATATGCAGCTAGCTTAAGGTTATTTGGTTTCTATGAGTTAAAAATTTATGAATGGTTTGAAATTGAATGGGATGAAAAGGTCTGACCAAAAATTTCCTACATTCATATATTCATATGATTTCCCACACCATGAATTATGTGCTTCTGAGTAAGTGAAGGGCAGTGGCTTAAGGTTTTTTCACATTTATATTCACATAATTTCTCCCGAGTATGGATTTTCCTATGTTGATTAAGGTGTGCACTCTGGCTAAAAGCTTTCCCACATTCATTACATTTATAGGGTTTCTCTCCTGTATGAGTTCTTTCATGTTGGTTAAGATGTGACCTCTGGCTGAAGGATTTGCCACAAAAACTACATTCATAAGGTTTCTCTCCAGTATGAAGTCTATGATGCTCAGTAAGGGATGTGATGCGGCTAAAGGCTTTACCACATTGACTACATTTATAGGGCTTCTCTCCAGTATGAATTCTAAGATGTTGAGTAAAGGATGAATGTTGACGGAAGGCTTTCCCACATTCATTGCATATGAAAGGTTTTTCTCCTGTGTGAATTCTCTGATGTTGAATAAGATGTATCCTCTGGCTGAATCTTTTCCCACATTCATCACATTTATAGGGCTTCTCTCCTGTAAGGACTATCTGAGATTGGGTAAGAGATGGGCTGTGTCTGAAGGCCTTTCCACATTCACTGGGTTTCTCTCTAGCATGAATATGGTTAGTAAGAAGAACATGTTGATTGAAGATTTTCCCATACTTCTTATATTCATAGGGATTCTCTCTTACATAGTTTCCCTGATAGTAAATCAAGTCTGAATTATGTCTGATGCTATTTCCTTGTATGTCAGAATTAAGGGGTATTTTAATTGAAGGAATTCTCTGATACATAATAAGGTTGGAATTCAGATTACAGTTTTCTGCAAATGTATTACATTCAAGACTTCTCTCCTGTGTGATCTTTTTGTTGGTGAAAGACACTTGTCCCAAATGTCTCTGCTGGTTTTCTTGGTTAAACTCTAACTGGTAATCAAAATCCCAGAGTCCTCTTAAGATGGAGTACCAGAAACTGTCTCCTGTTAGTCTTTCCATTATCATGTCCTGGGTTTGATTTTCATCAGAAATATTCTGGTTTGGAATTGACTTTTTGATTTCATGTCTGTTCTCCCCATCTAAAAGAAATTCAGAACATACAGATACTTTTGAATATTCTCTATGCTTTGAAAGAGAAATTGTTACATAATAAGTTACTAAATAAAACTGACAGTAATGGTACAAGGCATATATGGCACTGGAAGTTTTCAGATATGGCCATGTAACAAGGGGAAAGACTATAGAAGGATAAGAAACAGTGAGCAGGGGAAAATTATTAAAACATAATCATAAAAAGAAAAGATCATCCAGGAGTATCCATGGCTGCAAGAAAAGGACAGGAGAATAGGAAATATCAGAGAAAGGTCTGTGTTCAGAGGTAAGAGAGGAAGAAGGCAGGTTTGAGTCTAGACCGTCATAAACCTCAGCTGTGTATTATTATGTTGTAATGCCAGCTACTCGTTTATTTAAAAAGTATTTCTTCTTATTTTAAATCTTTTATTTAAAATGATAAAACTAATCCTTGCTTATAGTAACATATTCAAATAATGTAGAAATGCAAAAAGAAAGAACCCCACCTCCTAGAGGTAATCATTGTTAATAGTTTGGAGCCTATCTTGTCAGATTTTCCCTATGTTCACACAAATATATATGTAAACCCATACTTTGAACAAGCGTGACTTATGGATTATGACAAAAACAAAGTTTCATTTTGGTCTCCCACCACTTCTTTAAGCTTAATTCAGTGGGAGTATTATTCCTCTGCTTCTAGATGAAGATTTGAGCAGGTCCTATAGCTTTCTTCTTAATTCTTAGGTTACCTATACTCTTACTGTTTACATTAAGTCACAAGTACAGTATCTACTGTCCTATAGCTTTCTCCTTAATTCTTAGGTTACCTATACTCTTACTGTTTACATTAAGTCACAAGTACAGTATCTACTCAGTAATGAAAATGTTTGTTCATGTATAATAGTCAAAACTCCAAAATTAATTCCTTTCCTTTCCCCTGGGCTTGTTACAGAAAGGGTCATTGCAGTGGATTGAATGGCCCCCCAGTGTCATTGAGGCTTGATCCCACTTTACCTGTTGGAGGTAGGAAATCCTATTATGGTAATTGAAAGGTGGCCCCTCAAAGTGGTGATTAGATTGTGAGAATCCTGCCATAGTGAATTGTTTAATGGTGGTCATGGGTGTGGTTCTGAGGGCTTTAAAAGGAGAGTGCAGGAGGAGCTTGCTCTCTCTACTCCACCATTTCCTGTCATGTGAGACCCCTGCATTGCTGTAAAGACACCACCAAAGAAGACCCACCAGATGTGTTCCTTGGACTTTGGACTTCCCAGCCTCTGAAACTGTGAACAATAAATTTTGTTTCCTTATAAATCACCCAGTTCCAGGTATTTCTGTTACAAGCAACAGAAATTGACTAATATGGTCATGTTCCCCTTCTTCCTCCCTGCTTGCCCCTTCCCCCACTCCACTCTATCCCTGCCTGTCTCTAACACGCCTGTACTCTATCGCTTATTTCCCCACTTAACTACCCCCCTGCTCACTTCTTCCCTCACTTACTCACTGTTATTTAGTTCCTGTCTAATAAGAGTTGAGGGATAGAGGCTCTGTGGAGGGAGGAGAGATTAAGAGAGAGGCCAGTTTTTGAGTGGGTGGGTGGCTTCACATTCTCAACTTGGCAGATGGTTAAAATTAACTCACTTTTGGAACTTTTTTGACTCTTGGGAGGTTCTTGTCAAGATCCCAAACCATGCTGCCTGATCCATGAGAAACACTCATGACACCTCATCCCAACAAACTTGGGTAGTGCAGGACCATCCTAACTCAACAGCTTCTCCTGGCTCACCTACCAAAGCCATTTGTTAGTCAGCTGTTGGGCCTTGGACTTTCTGGTAAAAGTCTAATTTAGCTTTCTCAGGTGTGAGTCACGAACTAGTCCTGGTCTTCCAACCACAGGCAACATTGTTATATCAAAGCTGTTTGAGGGATCTAGATTCCAGATTGAGGCAATGATTACCATGGCTTCAAGGCAGCTTTGAAGAACAAATTTTATGGATGTATCAAAGCGTTTTTAATCAATTCACATTTAGGTTGTTGCTTCTTATTATCACTAACAACATAGCAAGAATAGTTAGCTAGCTGAACATAAATTAGAAATTTTAAAAAGAAAAAAAAAAGTCCAAGTCAGGAAATTCTAAAAAGTGGATCAATATGCTTAAAGATGTACAAAAAGATACAGAACTGACTCTGGGCTAAAATTAAATTATATGTGGACAAATTAAATAATACCGATTAAAATTAAGCTATATGTGATTGAGAAGATTCATTTTAAACAAATCAACTGGACCACTTTAGTTTCAGCCAAAATGCTTTTGTCTTTCCATGGACTTTTGCTCCAGAATGATTAAAATTAAGCTATATGTGATTGAGAAGATTCATTTTAAACAAATCCACTGGACCACTTTAGTTTCAGCCAAAATGCTTTTGTCTTTCCATGGACTTTTGCTCCAGAATGTCTGGAATGACTGGCTGGAACTGTTTTTTACATTCTCTTAGCACCAAAATTGAGCCTGCTAACCTGGCTCCTGGAACCACAGGCCACTTTTGCTGATTTCCTTCCTTCCACATCTAGCCTCTATGAGGGAAACGGGAAAATGCCTGCTGCTGGTTGGCAGACTTGCCGTCCACCAATTCCAGGAGGATTGATTGTGGACTGTATAGCCCTGACCCCTCACTATGGAGAGCCTCTAGGCATTCACAAAGCCATTCCAGTGGTACACCAGGGATGGGATCTAGATTTCAGATTGAGGCAATGATTACCTTGGGCTTCAAGGAAGTTCTGAAGAACAAACTCTAATTTTTTTGCTCCAGGTTGTCAACTAACCTAAGCCCCTTATGTTAGCAGATGTGACTATCAACTGCCCTCAAAAGAGGGTGGGCACTGGGCCGAGCCCGTGGCGCACTCAGGAGAGTGCAGCACTGGGAGCGCAACAGCGCTCCTGCCGTGGGTTCGGATTCTATATAGGGATGACTGGTGTGCTCACAGCGCTCACTGGCTGAGCGTGGTGCGGCCAGTCTCAAAAAGGACAAAAAAAAAGAGGGTGGGCACTGATGAGGATGAACTGCCTCACCAGGCCATGTATGTGAGAGCACGTAGAAGTGCTGTTCACTCATCAACTCTTCGTTTTCTTCCTGGTTTGATGTTACCTGGCTAGAGACCCAATCATTCACTGAAAGCCCTTCCTTGTACTTGTGCCTAAGTCTCCTATCAGATCTTATGCTGCCTAGTCCCAGCCCACAGTTGTCTGGATAATGACACAGTGCTATTTGGGAAGAAAGTGTTTTCAGACATGGAAGCCGAAGAGCTTCACCTGGCCACACTGTGAGAATGATATGCAGTCTAACTTGTGCCCAAGGACCAGGTTGGTGGGTATAATACCTCTGTCACTGCTACAGACTAAGGTCCTCAAGCTTATGGCAGGGGTTCGCCAGGCTTCCATTATTCTTGAAGGGGCTTTAGGGGTCTTGATAAAGAAAAATTGGGCATTTGCATAGATTATTGTAGTCTCAGTGTGGTTACTATTTTTGCCCATTACCTGTCCCCACTGACTCTATAATCCTTGGATCAACTTTAGGGGGTATGGATCTTTAATAAAATTAGATTTCTAGGGCACTTATGGCTCCTTTGTATCTAAGAATGGATGACTTTTGACAGACCCTTGGTTGGTATGAGCATAGTGTAATGAGCATACCACTGGGCAACTTGAACAATATCTTACAGGGCCTTCTGCACCAAGGTGTGCCTCCCCAAGGAGACATCCTGCTCAGCCTCACCCAGTGCCTTTTAAACCTAATTGTTCAGGAAGTAGGATGGAAGGAAATAAGAGAGGGAGGGAGGAATAGGAGGGAGGGAGAAAGAGAAGTAGGGAAAAAGGGAGGCAGGAAAACAAATGTCTTGAAAAAATATCCTTTCTACTTGCAAAGTATTATGATATTTTTAGATCTCTTATTAATTTAAAAAGTATGCTTAACACCAAGGTCAAGGATTTGGATCCCCATATCAGCCAGCCACAAGAAAAAAAAAAAAAAAAAAAAAAAAAAAAACCATGATTTAAGAAAAATCAACTTTTTTTTTTTTCCTTTTTTTGTTAGCTTTTTAAAAACCTTTTGCTTTTGTAATTGGCCATTGTGATTGTCATATAATTCAGTAGGTAGAAACTAAAAAACTGAAACAGAGTAAGCTGAAAAACAATAGAAAATATCAGTTCAACAGACACAGTAATAAGGATAAATATTGTTTGGCAAAATTTTTGTTTCAATTTTACAGATTGTATAAATCATGAGGTTTGCAATCAAAATGCATTTCTTATTGGGAATGGTTGGTCAACAATAATTCAAAACTACTGCTTTAGCAGGGGTTGGCAAGCTTTTTCTGTAAAGGACCATATAGAATATATTTTAGGTTTTGTGGGCCATATTGTCTCTTGTAATTACTCAGTTCTGCTGTTGTAGTGTGAAAGCAGCCACAGACAATATGTAAAGAATCTTTGAGTGAGTGTGGCTGTGTTCCCATAAAACTTTATCTACAAAAACATGAGACTCTAGACTATGTTTTGTTCATTGAAAGAATCTACAATGCCAAATGAATTACCTGGAAAGGAAGCCCCTTGAGTCTAAGACATCTTTGTGTTGACTGGTGGTTCATCTTCTGGCAGCAGTGCATGAGAGTGCTTTCTTCCCCATGGATTTATCAAAAGTGAGTGTTGTCAAACTTGGGCTTTTGCTAATTTGATAGTAGAGAAAAGGGAGTTTGTAGTTTTAACTTGGCATTTCTCTTATCATGAGTGAGACGGAATGTTTTTTCATTTGTTAAAAAGTATTTGGATTCCTTTATCTAAGAACCATTCATATTTGTGTATTTTTAAATTATTGAGTTAGAGGAGTATTCATACATATTAAGGGGAGATTAGCCTTTCTGACATAATTTGCAAGTATTTTCCTCCATTGCTATTTATCTTTCTACTTTATTATTTTACACCATGCAGAATTTTTGGATTTTGCATGTTCAATGTATGAATCTTTTCTTTTATGGCTCTGGATTTTGAATCACAGTCAAAGATTGTGTAAAAGATTTCTCCCATGTTTTTCTTCTAGATCTCTTATAGTTACATGTTTTACATTTAAGAATCTCTGCTGCCTTTGGAGTTTATCTTGGTTTAAGGGGTGAGCTATGGGTCCAATTTTGTCTCTTTCTAGATGGCTACCCATCTTTTCTAAATACCAGTTGTCCAACACCATTTATTAAGACATCCACTTTTCCCATCCTAATTTGAAATATTGCCATTATTTGAAATAATGCCTTATTTCTTAACAACCACAGATGTTTGGGTTTATTTTTGTATTTTCTGTTCTGTTCAGTTGGTCTGATTTGTTTTAATTGATGAAATTTTACTGTATATTTTAAATATCTAGTAGGAATAATCTCCCTTGTTGTTTTTCCTTTTCAGAGTTTTCCTGATTATTTTAGTGTTTTGGATTTTCCATATGAACTTTAGAAGGTGATTATCTAGATCCCTCCAAAATCTTCTAGGCACTTTTTATGGGATTGCATTTATATATACAAGATGGGACACTGCCATCTTGTACATCCATTTATTCAAGCATTTTAAGATTTTTTCCTCATGCAGGTGTTGCACATTTCCTGTTGAAGTTTATCGCTAGGTATCTTATCTTTTCAGTTACTACTAAATGAGTCCTCTTTCATCTTGCTTTCTAACTGGTAGTTGTTTGTGCCTTTTCCTTACTGCACTTCAGCAGTCTCCTCACATGGCTGTTCAATTGTACTCTGAACCTTGCCTGCTGTGCTTAAGAAACTTCCAACTCAGTGTTGCACTCCTTGCCCTGTGAGTGGCTTCATGCCCTTATTCACCTTTTTCCTACTTTCTGAACTAATCTAGATCTCCATTTCTTTTTTTTTTCCCTTTTTGTCTCTTTTATACTGACCGGTAACGGGATCGCAACCCTCGGTGTCACACCCGTACCGGGGACCGGCAACGGGATCACAACCCTCGGTGTTGCGCCCGCACCGCGCTCAGCCAGTGAGCGGGAACCGGTCTCCACATGGGATCCGAACCCTCGGCGGGAGCACCGCCGCACTCCCAAGCGGCGCACTCTCCAGTGCGCCACCGGGCCGGCCCTAGATCTCCATTTCTTTGACACTTCTGTTTTCTAGTTTTTAGTCCTTTTCCTGCCTCATTTTATTTCTTGTCACTTCTTGGACTATGTCAAATCACTTGAATTAACTAATTTATTATTAACTAATAACTTAATTAGTTTACTAATTTATTAATTTTCTCTTTCACAGTTTTCTTCCTTTAGTTCCTTCCACCACCCTAACAGGCCCTCCACCTAGTCTCTTTAAACCCTTTCCAGTGCTAAATATAACATGAGAAATAGCATACCCATGCAAATTAGAAACCACAAGAGTATAGGGCAAGATCTCACTTGGACCTTCAAAGCTGCTTAATAATCCCTTTTCTTGTCTTTGGCCAGCTACCATTGGCCTTAGGAAGTTATACCAAGTGCTCCACAATCCCCTAACTGCTTTCCTAATTCCTTTACAATCAACAGAGGATCTTGCCTCCTAATTTGCCAAGAAAATGGAAGTCACCATGTGTGAACTCCCCCAAATCTTTCACCCACAAACTTATTTACATACACAGTCACCATATCTCCTTCCCTCCAATCCCACTTCCCTTCTCTTCTAGAACCTTGCTCCATCTCTTGTATCTGTTTTCTGTTGACCCTCTCTATTGACTCCTTCACTTCAGCATAATAAACACACTAAAATTGTTCCTGCATAGAACAATCCTCTTTAAAAAAAAAATCTGATGTATAATTAATTATTTTTTAATTGACACGTATTGATTGTACATATTTATGGGATACAAAGTTATTTCAATATGTGTATACAAGATGTGATGATCAAATCAGGGTAATTAGCATATTTATCATCACAAATATTTATCATTCTTGGTGATGAAAGCATTTGAGCTCCTGTCTTCTAGTCATTTGAGAACATACAATAATTATTGTTATAGAATGGTCCTCTTTTGACACCACCTTATATTCTAGCTAATATCCACTTTATCGTCTCCCCTTCTCACTCTGGCTTCTTTTTTTTTTTTTTCCTTTTTTTTGTCTTTTTTCGTGACCGGCAACGGATCGCAACCCTCAGTGTCGCGCCCGTACCGGACCGGGACCGGCAACGGGATCGCAACTCTCAGTGCTGCGCCCACACCTCGCTCAGCCAGTGAGCGGCCAGTCTGTATGTGGGATCTGAACCCTCAGCGGGAGCGCCGCTGCACTCCCAAGCAGCGCACTGTAGCAGTGCGCCACCGGGCCGGCCCCTCACTCTGGCTTCTTATAAAAGTGCTGTACACTCACTAGTTCTACTTTTTTTTTTTTAACCTCCTGTTGCCCACTCAATGACATACAAACTGAT
The DNA here is from genome assembly GCF_000696425.1 of Galeopterus variegatus. Classification (NCBI taxonomy): domain Eukaryota; kingdom Metazoa; phylum Chordata; class Mammalia; order Dermoptera; family Cynocephalidae; genus Galeopterus; species Galeopterus variegatus. Next base: position 178,216 of record NW_007728341.1, read on the forward strand.
TTTTTAAAAAAATTAATATTATTTTTTTACTTTCTGTGATGTTGTTGCAGAGCAGTTGGGAGGGAGGGAGGGAGGGAGGAAAGGGGAAGGAAATGGGATGGAAGGAGTTGAGGAAGGAGGAGGGGCAGGATTGAGGCCTGTGGCACCCCCCTCATTCCCACAGGGGAGACCAGGGGGCTTCCAGTAGTGGCTTGGTCATTGCTGGGTTGAGTGTGGATGTCAGGGGTGTGTGGCCAAAGCCATTGCCCCCACCACTCCAGCTCAGGAACCTGGGGCCCTTCTTGCTGTGGTTTGGGTGGTTGTCCCTGGGCTGTTTGCACATGTTGGGGGGCATGGCCAAGAAGCTCAGGCCCCCCCCCCACCTCTGCTCAGGAGAGCCCAGGGCACTTCCTGCAGCAGCTCAAACTGATTGTTCTAACCATCCCCTCACCCACATCACTTTTCTCATTAATAGAATTACCAACCTCCTTGTTGCTAAATCCACTGGATATTTCCCAGGTCTCATCTTAGCTAAGAAGAAATTTTTAGATAAATAGGCATCAACAAATGTCAATAACAATGAGGCATGCAGTCTCCCAGAGGCATGCCAGCATTAGGTCACACAAGCTAGATCATTCTCAGTCCCCTGACCAACAGAAATGTTTTACCACATCCTCAATAAGAGGAGCCATTGATCATGTCTCACAGGATAATGAAGAAATGCAAGTAGTCTCATTAGAGACTGTTAGGCTGCCTATCCCTGAAAAGAGATGTGAAAAAAATCACTTGTTCAAGCTGGTCTGTGAACCAAAAGCCCTGTGCATCCACATATACAGCTGCATAATGAAATATGGAAGTTTTCTTAAATTATCAATTATTTTTTCTAGTTGGGGGTCTGTGACTAGAGACATAATAGGAGGCAGTGTGTATCCTACAGATGGCAGAATGTGTACCTGTGGGAAAGAATAGCTCTGCTCTCTGCTACAGGTGCCTACGTTGGCAATTCAGCTGAAAGGAGGGTTTTTCAATTTCTTCCTTTAGTTTCCTACTCCCCAGGTTCAGGGGTGTGGAGAGCTGTAGAAATATATTACCCACCATCAGGGAAAGTGCCAGGAGTTCTTGACAAAATGTCTTAATTATCAGCCTCTGCTCATGGAATCTGAGCACTGTCAGACCAAAATTCTGGTCCAAGGTCTCAGGGAGGCTGAAATAAAAATAAGGTTTGCTACCTAAGATAATGTAGAGCACTAAAAACAAGAAGGATAGCCAAGTCACAGTCAACTTGAATAGGCTGTAGTTTAAATGACAGAAAACCAAGTCCAAATGATGAAGGTGCCAAAGCAAAGAATCAGTGTGGAAACTAGATAGATGGGGTAGGTTAGCCTGGCTTAATGGACCAGAGTGGAAAATACTTAATTTAGTG
>NW_007728341.1:179627-181962 GCF_000696425.1 Galeopterus variegatus
GTACCCGACCGGGACCTGCAACGGGATCGCAACTCTCGGTGCTGCGCCCACACCTCGCTCAGCCAGTGAGCGGCCGGTCTGTACGTGGGATCCGAACCCTCGGCGGGAGCGCCGCCGCGCTCCCAAGCGGCGCACTGTAGCAGTGCGCCACCGGGCCGGCCCCATAACTGGCTTTTTAGCCACTGGATTTGACTGGAAGAAAGTTAATGGTAATCCCCAAGAAAACTAAAGTTGTGCTACAATTTTAGTAGTACAGGCAGGACAGCGGTCATATCTCAAAGGTGAGCAAGAGAATTAGAATGAGACTGTGGGTTGTAGACAACAAGTTTAAAGAGTATGATAATAAAAGAAAAAAGAAAAAATGAAAAGTAGGTGAAAATGGCAGAGGATTTTTGATATGGAAAAGAGATTTAAGGAATACTGAGAGAAAATGTTGAATAAAAAGTACAAAGATAATGCTGTGTGGAGATCTACAATATGAAGGTATTTATGGATGTTTAAACTGACACCTTCAAAATAACGTTTGAATTATGTAAAATTTCCTCAATTATTTATTTATTTATTTTTTGGTGGTTTGCTGGTATGGGGATCCGAACACTTGGCCTTGGTGTTATCAGCACCATGCTCTACTCTAACCATGCTCTACTCTAATTGAGCTAACTGGCCAGCGCCCAATTTATTTCTTAATAAGTAAGTATATATTATCTGTTCAGTTAGAAAAAAATAAGAGAATCATTTCCACTTTGGAAAAAAATCAAATATAAAATGAATTTTTTCAAAGGCCTCAGTATTTTTTAAATCCCAGAGGAAGATTGTTGGAGCACACTCCACTAAGTATTTCAAAAGTGACTATTTGCCCTCACCGAATAGCAAATGTTCAAATGCTTGCTTCTCACCTGGATGAGTGTCTACAGGGCTGTGTCTTTCTATTGTCCACTGCTCCTCTTGCTCCAACTGAGCGATCACCTCTGGCTTATAAAGTTGATGCCCTATTCATGGGAAAAATGTACATCTTAGGAATTTATGCTGGGAAAAAAAATCTCTCTCAGAATCTGTTTCCAACCTTTTTAGTCTTTAAGGTCTCTGGGTTTAGAAAGGGGAAGCTTCAGAGGCAGCAAAATAAAGCTACCCATCTCAAACTCAACAAAGTCAAGACCTGGTAGCTGAGGAGAAAGAGCAGGAAACAAAAATCTCTGCCTCCAAAACTGATTAGTATTCTTCCGTCCTGGCCTAAACTATATTCACAAAAGCTTTGGAGGCTTTTACTGTTTCAGGAAATAAACCCATTTTAATGGTTTCTACATTCACAGGGACACACCATCCTTACCCAGTGCAACCAGATTCCTGTAGTTTTCCAGCATTACGTCTCGGTAGAGGTTCTTCTGAGCAGGGTACAGCTGTTCCCACTCCTCCCTGGTGAAGTCCACAGCCACATCCTGAAATGTCAGTGATTCCTGAAACATCAAGGACATTCCTGCTCAGCCAGACACTGTTCTTACAGGGGCCCTCAGGAGAAGTGCATTTCTAGACATATGTTAGAATGTCTAGGCTGTTTGTGGAAAGTTTTCAGGACTCAGTAATCCAGGTCAAACTTTTTGAAATAACAATTAGTACCTGTCTTTCTATTATTTTTCAAGACATACAAAAACATGCATGAAATAATCCTTGATTTTAAGCTTTTTTACAGGGCTGAGCCGTGGCGCACTCGGGAGAGTGCAGCGCGGGGAGCACAGCAGCGCGGGGAGCGCAGCAGCGCTCCCGCCATGGGTTCGGATCCTATATAGGGACGACTGGTGCGCTCACAGCGCTCACTGGCTGAGCGCGGTGCGACCGGTCTCAAAAAGGACAAAAATAAAATAAAATAAAATAAAATAAAAATAAAAAAATAAAAAAATAAGGTTTTTTATAAATATTGTGGGAAAAAAATACTCTCATTTCATCTAAATGATTAAAAAACTATATGGGAAATTCATTCCAGAAATGAAAGAATTCAGGATGTGTTGAAACTGTGAAAGTAGATATCAAGTACGTGGATCGTGTGTAAATCCTTAACAGATTTTTATGCTTTGGATGAAGAAGAGAGAGGATATTCCAGTAGGTTAAAAATAAAATAGGCCATATCGGTAAACAGGTTGAGAGCAGAAGGCACATGATGTATGTTGGGATCACTAAAAGAAACTGCCTTGTTTCAGGTAGGGATTTCAGATCAAAAAGGGTGACCTCTAAATTTCCCCCATTGTCAGTGTTTCTTAAACAACCCCTTTGCTCTAAAAGACACAGATACCTCCGCCCCCCAATATACATACCTCTTGCTCTAACCTTACTCTCTACCACC
>NW_007728341.1:182219-183744 GCF_000696425.1 Galeopterus variegatus
TGGTGCGCTCACAGCGCTCACTGGCTGAGCGCGGTGCGACCGGTCTCAAAAAGGACAAAAATAAAATAAAATTAAATAAATAAATAAATAAATAAATAAGGTTTTTTATAAATATTGTGGGAAAAAAATACTCTCATTTCATCTAAATGATTAAAAAAGTATATGGGAAATTCATCCCAGAAATGAAAGAATTCAGGATGTGTTGAAACTGTGAAAGTAGATATCAAGTACGTGGATCTTGTGTAAATCCTTAACAGATTTTTATGCTTTGGATGAAGAAGAGAGAGGATATTCCAGTAGGTTAAAAATAAAATAGGCCATATGGGCAAACAGGTTGAGAGCAGAAGGCACATGATGTATGTTGGGATCACTAAAAGAAACTGCCTTGTTTCAGGTAGGGATTTAAGATCAAAAAGGGTGACCTCTAAATTTCCCCCATTGTCAGTGTTTCTTAAACAACCCCTTTGCTCTAAAAGACACAGATACCTCCGCCCCCCAATATACATACCTCTTGCTCTAACCTTACTCTCTACCACCCTCCCAAAATACCACCCACTTCATGGGTCCGATAACTCCTCAGTTCTTCAGAATGGGTAGAGTGTGGTGTTCCACATAAATTCCTTTCCCCATAAGTTAAGATTCAATATTTAACTATAGTACTGGGATTTTATTTAAATTAATTTTCATGCTCTGATAATTTATCTTTCTAAACTGACTTAGAATTCAATGACTTAGGCAATTTAGAGATAATGCACTGAGAGTCTAGAAGAAATTATTTATCTAAGGATATACAGCTAGTAAATGGCAACAGTATTTCTTAGATTTTATTCTAAAGCCTGTGTTCTTTCCATCATACCAAAAAGATATCTTCTCTGCTTCTATGGATATCTTCCCTCTTCTTGTCATTTTTAAAATTTCTGATTTCCATTCAACTTTCCCTATGCTCCTTGAGCGCAGCAGCAGTGGTGCTGTATCAGTAAGGGTGAGAAAAACTGAATCATAGTGTATATTTAAAATCCACATTTGTAGTTCTCTTTGGCTGTTTTAATCAGTACTTTGCCCATAGTTTCTCCTTCTATACTTTCTAATGATGACCTTAAACTTGGTTACCTGTTCTCTTCTTTTTCCTTGCATATCCTTATTTGAATTCTATTTTGGGGTAGGTAATAATATGGTAATAGTAACAAAAAGATATATAAAAGTATACAAAACAAAAAGTCTGTCTACCGGGCTTCTTCCCTCTGTCCAGCTCCTACTTCCCAGTAGATAGTCAATGTTTTTAGTTTCTAGTGTATTTTTCCAGAATTATTCTTTACGCAAATATGAATATGAATTCTTATTTCCTTTAATTTATTTTTGCCTCAAAGGTAACATTTTTTTTTCCTTTTTGTCTTTTTTTGTGACCGGCAACGGATCGCAACCCTCAGTGTCGTGCCCACACCTAGCTCAGCCAGTGAGCGGCTGGTCTGTATGTGGGATCGGAACCCTCAGCGGGAGTGCTGCTGCGCTCCCAAGCGGTGCACTG